>NC_090250.1:34520729-34566469 GCF_037325665.1 Littorina saxatilis | reverse complement strand
ATGAAAAAGTGGGAGGTATCAATGTAGATCTATCTATATATAGGGTGTCTAAAAAAAAGTACCCAAAAAGACATTGAAACATCAGTACCGAGAAATGGAAAAACTAATATGTAAGCTAATACGCTAATATGTACCCCAGACAAAGAAACCTATAACAACTGAGGGCAAACATTCTCAGAGAAATCCAGAACATCCCACAGCAAACATTCCCCAATGTAATGAACAATATGGCAATGAGGATGCAGTCTGTCATTGGAAAACGGTTTGTTTGTTTGTTTGTTTATTTGTTGCTTAACGTCCAGCCGACTACGTAGAGCCATATCAGGACGAGGAAGGGGGGGATGAAGGGGGCCACTTGTCAAGCGATTCCTGTTTACAAATGCACTAACCCATTACTTGTGTCCCAGCAGGCTTTAGTAAAACTAAATTAATACCTACTGGAAGATTACCAGTTTCCAGTATGTTAAAATAGGCTTAACCTATCTACTGCTGGGCTTACATCAGAACACTAACAGATTAAACTATACATGAATCGCGAGACAAGCGGCAAGAGAAGAGATTTTTTGGAAAAAATACAGGTGAATGAGCAAGAAGGCAGAAAAAAGAAAAGAATTCATGAAGAAAAAGAGAGCATGACAGGAAAGAGGAACCAAAAATCTACCTAACAGCAAACTAGAAAGCTCCTGCGGTTCCAAAAACAGGAGGGGCCTTTAATTTCATAACCGCAGTGCCCCACTGTGGGAATTGGAAAACGGGGTGGCTACATTGATCACGTGGTGTGAAGAAACAGACGATCTCAACTGGAAACTGTGATTGTGAACAAAACTTCTATGAACTGACTACAAGTACAATATCATGCAAAAATGATTTCAATAAAGTTACTGACTTGTCTGTAGTATTGAAAAAAATCGGGTATTTTTTTTGAGACACCCTGTATATAATATTATATATACAATGAAAGTACACAATAAAACTCCAAAGCCTTTAAGTTTCAGATGTACTGCAGCTAACCTGGTTATAAATACATTACAGATGAAAAAGGAACAGACGAAAGCTGTTCATACCAATTACAATTGATTTCTTTGGCCAGAGTCCATCCTCACGAGTAACATTCAGGGGTCAAGACCATCAGCTGCAAGAGCTAGTGCTGCTGTGAGCTGTGAGCTTAAGTGCATTAGTCTTTAACACGATCAATAGTGTTTACGCCAAAGTAGATGCAAAACATGCTGCTTGCAGGCACAAAGTGTCCACAGAGGCTGGGCAAGTGAATTCATAAGCCAGTATTTAGAGAAGCTAGACATAAGGACAAAGTAGAATCCAGTGAGCTGCCACATTCTTATGGGCACATTCGGTGTAATACTAATAGTGATGGATCAATAAGCCCTGTATAATGCTCTTTCTACCGAGTTCCATCTCTATCAGACACAGTTTATGTGTCTCAGACGTGCGTGTAGAAACCTGTGGTGTCACAGTAAGGTAGCTCATGAAGTGAATTGCCAGAAAAAACTTGACTGCTTTGACTGCTGGCAAATCTCACAAAAGCAAAATGATTGATTGATTACAATTTAGACAGACCTATGATAAAGTGTGACTGTCTATTACCAATACCATCAGCGTTGTTCCCAACATCAGTGAACAATAAGTCAGATAATCCTGGATTGAAAATATATATTATATAGGTCCAAATGTCCTGGATTTGTCCACTTGATTGGAAAATTGATGATGCAAAGATCTCCTACAAGTGCAGTCAAAACTATGGACAGCCGACTGGCGAGTGGTCAGACCAATGCATCAGATAAAAAAAAGTATGTGTCAGTTAATTCAATGACCGAAGACCAAGGCCTGGGAACTACACTGTACCAACGATAACTGCCATCTGATACTGATAGTAATAACCTATGACTATGAGTATGACGTATGAATAAAAAAGCAACACAACTGTTCAATTCGCACAATGTTTTCTCTTGGCGTACTTTTGTATTTTGAATTTCTTCCAAATGTTTTGACCACAGAGGTTGATATTTTTTGCATTCACAAAGTAGTTAGTACTCCCCTCTTCGAATCATAATTGTACAACTAACTGAATCCTCCCTTTCCATTTGACAAGTCCTAGGAACAAAGATATATTATATATTATTTTCTGATTTTTTTTAAAGAACAAGAAGGGCAAAGCCCACACGACTCACATGCTGAACAGACCTTGATCTTTCTTTCAGAATAAATTTACAATAAAACTGAGAAAAACAATACTTCAAAATATATACATTTCAACTTTGAAGGACCCTGTGACCTTGACCTTGAAGTGAGGTCAAGTTGCCAAACATGTTTCTGAAGATCTTGTAACCATACACCATCAGGCCACAATTGGTGTTGATAGACTGCCGCCCGGAAGGACAGGCGGACGATGTCGGTGAGTATATAGACTCACTTTGGTAAGTATAATGTATTTCCCTCACACATATGTAGATTTGGAAGAGTTACCTTCCATAGTTCAAGCTCAAGGTCACTTCAAACTAGCTGTATACAATCCAACTTTAAAGGACCCTTGCGACCTTGACCTTGAAGCAAGGTCAACCAAACTGGTGTCCAAAGATAGGGCTTACATTGCCCTGTATAGCATACATAGCTAAGGTTGCCATTCTCAATAACTTCAGAAGAAAATGTGAAAAATGGTCGTTTTTAAGACAACAATTACGGCCCCTGTGACCTTGAACTTGAAGTGAGGTCAAGTTGCCGCACATGTTTTTTGAGATTTTGTAACCCCACATCAGGTGTTGATAGACTTAATAGTGTCCAAGAAATATCCAACGTTAAAGTTTTCCGGACGGACGGACGACTCGGGTGAGTACATAGACTCACTTTTGCTTCGCATGTGAGTCAAAAATGACCTCTGGCTACAAGGTAACATTTTAACAGAAACTACTAACAATCAATATTATCTCCAGCCATCTGACTTCCATTTATTCATAACAAATCTAGCAAAATAAGAGATGTATGAAAACATGAAAGTGTTATTAGCACTATGGTATTATACACACGGAGGGTATCAGACGCTGGCTATGGGTCCCCTTAAGGATTCAATTCCCTGTACTGACGAATGTCTGGCACTGGCAGGCTGACTCCTTGTAGTTATACAGCAGAACATGCAATGATGTATACACACCAATCAGAGAGTCTTGGAGAAAATATATCTTATTTACATGGCACATGCCCACTTGCATAAGTATACCCACTATCAAACATCAATGATTCAGCTCAATGGATGCAAAGGTACTGTACCTCCCAGGGGTGCAGGTATCCTTCTCTTTGATATTCTAGTTTTATGCGTATGAAATATTACAAGTGACAGTTTCTTTGATCTCTGTCACAATACACATTGGCAACCTCAAGAATGCCACGTTTTGAGGATGTGGATGGACTGTTAAGTGTTTTGGTGTGTATCCATGACAAACTTGCATGCAAATGTGAATGTGGCATCCCAGACATGCACAGCAGATATGTATGTATACTGCTCATTTTGTAGTTGTAACGAGTTGATTCACTGGTCTAACCAAAACTAAACTAAACCAGCAAACAACTATAAGTATAATGTATACTATTACTAACAAGTCACTCACCAAACACGAATAACAAGAGTGAGTTTGTTAATGTATCAAATAAAGTACCATTACCATAACATTTTTTTTCTAAAGATTGTAAGTGTAACACAGCCAGACAACTGAGACATACAATTACAAGAATGCACACAAACACAATAACAAGAATGCACGCAAACACACACAAACACAGTCTGGCTACATTTATGGTACATGTACAATAAAAATATTGGATTCACACTCACTGAAAGTTCAAGTGCAGAGCATTATTTCAAAGCAAACACCATGTATAACTATTTAAAGGCACCATCTGCCTCCTGTAAATCATCAGTTTCTGATCACAGACACTGCCATGCTTTTACATACATTACAAACATCCTTTCGTTTGAACACTTACGGCTAGAGAACACCCTAGGTGCTCACTACAGCGAGCGACTATTTTGCTTTGACTTTGGCATTCTGAAGACTCATTTAAAATACTGTAATATATATATATAATATATGGCCCTAGACCAAACTTCTAAAAATCTCAAGAATAAATTGAACAATAAAGAATATAAAGCAATCATTTTTGAATCTTTAATTTTAACAAGAAGAGCAAACGCTCGATCGAGTCACTTTCGCAGTTCTGAATATTATATGAGGCATCAGATGGACAGGAAGAAATTGCTATTCACAACACAATGAGTCACGTTCACATAAAATTTGAGCCCGGTCACTTTTATAGTTTCCGAGAAAAGCCCAACGTTAAGTTGTGTGTTGCCGAACAGAAAAGGCTAGTTATCTCCCTTGTTTTTCTGATAACGTTCGTAAAAGGCTACAGATGTAAATACTTTGATGTAAAGAATAATCCTACAAAGTTTCAATCACATCCGATGAACTTTGTCAAAGATATAAAATGTCTAATTTTTCCTTTGACGCTGACCTGTGACCTTGAAAAAGGTCAAAGGTCAACGAAACCATCGTTAAAGTGTAGAGGTCATTGGAGGTCACGACTAAACAAAATATGAGCCCGATCGCTTTGATAGTTTCCGAGAAAAGTCCAACGTTAAGGTGGTGTCTACGGACGGCCGGCCGGACAGACTAACACTGACCGATTACATAGAGTCACTTTTTCTCAAGTGACTCAAAAAGTCTAATTTGTGAGTTTTAATACGAAACTCATGAATTATTTTTTAAGCTTCCAACCTGAAATGCAATCCCATAGTACTTACTTGCTTACTGCCTTTCACGCCTGGTGGCGTGTAGGGCAGCAATCCCATAGTACATACTTAGTTAAAGATTGCCTGACCTAAATTTGAATCAATTTGAATGAAAAATGAAGGCGTGACAGTGCTGCCTCAACTTTTGTAAAAAGTTGGATATGACGTCATCGAAGAGATAATATATACAACTATATAAAAACAAGTCGCGTAAGGCGAAAATACAACATTTAGTCAAGCTGTCGAACTCACAGAATGAAACTGAACGCAATGCAATTTTTCAGCAAGACCGTATACTCGTAGCATCGTCAGTCCACCGCTCGTGGCAAAGGCAGTGAAATTGACAAGAAGAGCGGGGTAGTAGTTGCGCTGAGAAGGATACATGTACATGATGACAGTCCGTAGCACGCTTTTCTGTACCTCTCTTCGTTTTAACTTTCTGAGCGTGTTTTTAATCCAAACATATCATATCTATATGTTTTTGGAATCAGGAACCGACAAGGAATAAGATGAAAGTGTTTTTAAATTGATTTCAAAAATTTAATTTTGATCATAATTTTTATATTTTTAATTTTCAGAGCTTGTTTTTAATCCAAATATAACATATTTATATGTTTTTTGAATCAGAAAATGATGAAGAATAAGATGAACGTAAATTTGGATCGTTTTAAACATTTTTTTTATTTTTTACAATTTTCAGATTTTTAATGACCAAAGTCATTAATTAATTTTTAAGCCACCAAGCTGAAATGCAATACCGAAGTCCGGCCTTCGTCGAAGATTGCTTGGCCAAAATTTCAATCAATTTGATTGAAAAATGAGGGTGTGACAGTGCCGCCTCAACTTTTACAAAAAGCCGGATATGACGTCATCAAAGGTATACATTTATCGAAAAAAAGAAAAAAACGTCCGGGGATATCATTCCCAGGAACTCTCATGTAAAATTTCATAAAGAGCGGTCCAGTAGTTTGGTCTGAATCGCTCTACACACACACACGCACAGACAGACAGACAGACAGACACACACACATACACCACGACCCTCGTCTCGATTCCCCCTCTATGTTAAAACATTTAGTCAAAACTTGACTAAATGTAAAAAAAGAGAGGAAAAAATGGTCTGGGGATATGATTTGGAAGAACTTTACTGTACATTTTGATGAAGATCAGACCAATATTTTTCTCAGAATCGCTCTACACACAACACCTGCATGCACCCTCATCTCGATTCCCACTGAATCCCAGTCTATGTTAAAATTTCTGTTAGAATTTTTTCCCCAATAACTGGGGTAAGAGTACTACGACCAACTGAGGTGCACTAGCCACTACCTTACATAAAACTAACTGTGTTGTCATTTAAAGTATGGCCTACTGTGCACTTACGTAGTCTAACACTTAGGCCAAAAAAAATAATAGGTGTGGTTACGGTAACATAGCCAAAAAAAATAGGGTAGGAAGGTAGGCAATCACTTTTTTTTTTTAAACTTTTTTTTCTAATGTGTACAAATTATACCTACTTGACAGGGAAATAAGTGTGCGACTCGGGCGCTTTCGCTTTCATTGCGTTTTCTGCACTGTTTTTGTTTTTTTGTTTTTTGACAAATGTAAGGCCAAAAAAAAAAATAGGTGTGGTTACGGTAACATAGCCCCAAAAACTAGGGTAGGAAGGTAGGCAATCACTTTTTTTTTTTGGTTAACTTTTTTTCTAATGTGTACAAATTAAACCTACTTGACAGGGAAATAAGTGTGCGACACGGGCGCTTTCGCTTTCATTGCGTTTTTTGCACTCGTTTTTTTTTTTTTTTTGGACAAATGTAATAAAAAGTTATAGGATCGGCCCCTAAAAATAGGGTAGGTCGGGTTACCGTAACCACACCTATTTTTTTTTTAGGCCTAATAAAAAGTTATAGGGTCGGCCCCAAAAAATAGGGTAGGTCGGGTTACCGTAACCACACCTATTTTTTTTTTAGGCCTTATAACAGTGACAAATTGTCAAATGGTACAGTTCCAGATCTTCCAGTTTGAGTTTCAGCTGTTTATCTTAAACATGTGCATGTCCTACATTATTCAGCTAAATAGAAAGATCCTAATTCCTACACCGGTCATTTCAAGCTCACGCATTACCTGATGACAGAGTCATGAACATGTTGGGGTGCTTTAATATAAATGAAACTAAGTGTATAACTATTGAATTACACTTATTACACAATTTTTGAAACTAAAAATCTGTGAGTGTGATCTAGCGGATCTTACATTTAGTTTTAGCATTATCCATGTTGCCCAATGAAAAGACAGCCACCAATCAGTTGCAGTCCATAGGAACTCTTCATCATTGTTAATGTTATACAAATGTTCAACTGTCAAATAATGCTGATCCATCAAATTTAAAATGACAGAGCTTTGAAAAGCAAATGTCACTGTCAGGTTCATTGTCGTTCAACATGTCTGATGTCAAGGGAATACATGCAGTACTGAAACAAACGACAATCAGAAATATTGATCAAACTCAACTTGATACCAGACACAAACACAAAAGCACGACAGAACAGACACACAGACAATAACTGTCACACAAACAACAACGTGATAGGTAAACCACCTTGTCGCCAGGGATGTGACGACTCGCCATTTCGATTCAGCAGTCTTTCTTGGCCAGATATTGATTAATTCCAGGAAGTTTAAGACGCGATCACAGGTTCCCCTGTCAGCTCCACTGCATGGCAGCAAACTGACAGGCACTGACACTTTTCTTCCTGGACAGACACAACCAAGATGTTCGTGTTGTGTTTTTTTCCTCAAAGCCGTCTGCTTCTTGTCAGCTGAGGCGACGCCTTACGACGTTTTCGTGGTCTCAAACTCACGATCCACGCTATCCATGGTCAATTGAATCGAAGGAAGATGGGGAAAATCGATTTTCACGAGCAGAGAATACGAATACTGCTCGGTGGAAGCGAATTCAGAACCAATTCATCAACTTATAAACAGCGAATAGTGATGGACTGATGAGCCTGAGAAGGCTATGGCGGTGGGCAAGGCTTCATGGGAGATCTGTGACGTCAGGGAAGACTTCCTTCTATCTCTCGACTTCCGGTCGATGTCCCAAGAGAAGTTGAGACTTTTGGAAAGTGCAATGACTGAAATGATTACTGTTTTTTTCAGTCTGTCCAGATAGCCGTAAACTGTGTTGGGATTCACACGAAAAAGCGAGGTATGAATCTATTCAACCAGGCCATTTTTGTCTTAGTGTAGACAAGCGTGAATACGTTGTGTTAGGCCTTATTTTGCAAATTAGTGATGTTGACTTTGTTGTTAATGTTATGAAGTTCCATGCGTTTGATTGCCCGTTTGGTCTGTTTCCCGTTTAATCTATTCCCATTTTGTCTGCTGCCGTTGTACCCACACATCATTGAATTCCCAGATCGTTGGTCCACTCTAGTGGCAAAAAAATGAAAAAGGGCCAACCAAATTTAGTGTTGTATTGATTTGATTATTTACTGTTTATTTAGTGTTACCTGTACTTAATTTTTCGTGTTTTTATTGTTTTTTGTTGTTGTGAAGAACAGTATGTCAGTAATCCTGACTGTCACTGACACCCAGCATGAAGCTGTGGCAGATGCAGAGCTTGCCGTCAATGGATTTGATGCGCGGTAAGTTAAATTACTTTGTTTCTATCACAATCATTGAAATCACAGCATTCGTAGTGTAGCACCGTTGAGCACATCTTGCTTAAGAACTACTTAATGACGGGTTGTATTGTATATTTGATTTGGAGGTTTAGTTAAGGATTTTTTTCTCTGGTCATCTTTCTGTGCAGACTCACTATATTGGCGTCTGAGTGCCCTTTGTCAGTTACTGGAAAGTGTAAACTGTAATACAAGTTACAACTTTGTGACTGTAAGTGAAAACATCTTCATGTTCAAATGAATAACATCTTACAGCATTAAACAAAAGCCTGGTAGCATTAATGATGCATATAAACAAGCATTCACAGGGATGGCCACATTGCCATTGGGTACAAATCTAACAAATTTAGCACGCTAGCAGGGCGATTACCTGTAACTTGTGTAAGTTAATCATCAGTCCCCCAGAAATTGCAATAGCTCAGGAAGTACCACATACAGAAATTATGTCAGTGATAGTATGCAACATTGCATACAAATTCGTGAGAAAGAGCAGCTCTGTTGTTAGGTGCGACTTGATATTTGTCCACCTTGAGCAATGTTGTACCAGTCAAAAGTATGATTATTATTATGATTATTATTAGTGTCATTGTGTGTGGTCTTTTTGTGTTCTTTGAAATTGTTGACAAAATAAAACCTGTCATCGTCTCCCCATCGAACTCCAACCACTCCAAGATTTATTTATTAAGCTGTATACATGTATGTGTTAAAGGCACAGTAAGCCTCCCGTAAACCATCACAGATACTGTCAGGCTTTTACACTCAGTACAAACACGCTTCCATTTGAACGCTCACCGAACGGGAACATCCTGGCTGCTTTCTGCCGAGTGACAAATTTTCAAAGAATTTATTTTTGTGGACCGTCTGATCTACAATCAGGCGCCTCCTTTTGGCGCTAGAACTAACTTTTAAAATCTACATAATAAATTGACAGCTTGTAACACAAACATTCTTAAATCATAAAAGATTTCTTTTTTTATCAAGACAAGATCAGTACAATTCAAAGTTTTGAAAGTTTTAAAAAAATAGCCCGGAAGCAGGGTCACGAAAGGTCGTGTCTCAAAGCAGACGATTTTTCTACATAGCGCTCGCTTTCTTTGAAGCCAGCAGCCGCCGACAAGTTTGTGTGACTCGCAGCCGTTGGTTGCGTTTTAGAATCAGAGGTACACAATAACAAGCTATAGCAGATACAGCATTGAAATCACAAACTGACGACTAAATTGTGAAAAAAAGGAAAGTGGATCACACGGGTTCACGATGGCTCAGGGGTTAGATAAACCACGAAATCTGGTGTGTGGTTTATGCGAGCTAAATAGCAATTCAAACGTTTCATTTCATGCTATTAAATGCTATTGCAAGTGTGTTCCATAAGGTTAGAACTGCTTTTTTCATTAGAAGATTTAAATCGTTTCGTAAACCATTTGAGACATACTGGGGCTTTAACATGTGTGCTAACTATATAAATGTGTATACATGCTAATGCTTGGCAGTGATGGTGAACTCATCATTTGTGATCATGTACGTTGTCGTCCTCATTTCAGAAACGGAGATGATGAAGACGATGAGGAGAATGCACGTGAGGCAGAGCTGGTGGTTTTTGATGGCACAACACAAGGCTTAGGTAATGAATGTCAGAGCTATAAGAAGTCTTTCTTCTTATTGAATAATTGATGATGTGGACTTCTAAGTTTTAGTTCTTTTTTGCGTTGTGTAAGACTGTTTGAGTCATCTGAGTTATCAGGAGAGTCTTAGTAATAGTTTGAGGAGTGTTGGGCCGTCCTGTTTGGGTTTGGTTAATATAGGTAGACGGGCGCTGTGGCGGGGTGGTAAGACGTCGGCTTCTTAATCGGAAGGTCGAGGGTTCGAATCCCGGCCGCGGCCGCCTGGTGGGTTAAGTGTGGAGATTTTTCCGATCTCCCAGGTCAACTTATGTGCAGACCTGCTAGTGGCTTATCCCCCTTCGTGTGTACACGCAAGTACAAGACCAAGTGCGCACGGAAAAGATCCTGTAATCCATGTCAGAGTTCGGTGGGTTATAGAAACACGAAAATACCAACATGCTTCCTCCGAAAGCGGCGTATGGCTGCCTAAATGGCGGGGTAAAAACGCGTAAAATTCCACTCGTGCTAAAACACGAGTGTACGTGGGAGTTTCAGCCCACGAACGCAGAAGAAGAAGGTTAATATAGGTGACTTCCAGACATGCCCCAAGTTTGTCCGACTCTCAAATATACCAGGGTCAAGGCAGGGTCACGCTTAACACTTTCGCGACGGGAGGTGACTATATTAGTAATAGCGCTGCAACGCCCACGGACGGGAAGTGACTATTTTAGTATTAGACATACAAGGTACACGACTCGTGATTGCTTCCCGGTTTTTGAAGCTTGCAGTAAATTGAGTTGTTTCCCTTGACACACTTGGTGTGCCCTTCCGCCATATGTAAAATTAGTCTGGTTTGTGCGTTTTTTTCGAGAAAAAAAATGAATCGAAGGCGAGCCTTGTCACGGGAGGAGATTCTCCGGATGTTGGATCTTGAGGACCCTGTAGATCATGATTCCGACGTGTTGTTTTCGCCTCAAGAAAGCGATAATAGCAGTGATATTGAGGAAGAAACAGTCCCGTTGTTGCTGCTAGTATGAGTCGGCAAACTACACGTGTTAGGGTGGTACTGCATGAATCTTCGAATGTGTAGTTGCAAGGGGGGCGTGGCAGCACTGATAACAATGGATGGCTGGAGCCTAATCCTTTTGGAAATGTTCATAGGTGTACAGTTGGGACTTTGTTGTGAAAATGTGACTTATATTCAATATGGATTACCTAAACATCATTTGGTGAGTGTCACAGTTTTGTTTCATTTGAGTCAGGATGCTGTGAGTGAATGCGGGATTTGCTTGTTTTTTTCTTTGTACTGTCTCCTTATTTCTGTGTAGAATTTTAACAATATTTCAGCTAATTCATAGGTTTTACACCTTGTTTGGTTATAAAATTATTTAGAATACTTTCTGTTAAAAAATAACTTTTAAAAAAGCAGTGGAAAAGAAAACACACACAAAAAACGTTAAAAAACACAAATTATCCCCCTTTCACCCCCCCTTTGCTAAAACAAATCGCGTGACAAACTTATAAATAGCACGACTGAACTGGGCATCCATTTTTTAATTAGTACACAAAATTTGGTGGTGATTGGACTTAATTCAAGCTTGCTAGACAGATTTCTTTACAGTTACTGTTTTTTGGGAAGTTTCTTGGTGGCAAGCTTGGGCAGGCAGGACGTTAACGCCGTGGCAATGCTAGTCACAATAGTGTTAAGTTGAAAAATGGAAAATATTTGTTGAGACATTTTTGAAGGCTTTGAAACTCCACATTATTACCCAGGGTTTGATGAATGATGACATACAGGCAAGTTTTGTTGACCCTTTTGGAATTTCAAGGTCATGACACAGTTATGTTTGGGTAAAAACATGAACAATTTTTATATTCTCAGACTTTTTCTAGCTTAAACTTCTCACAGTTCCTTGGTTTGACTTCCACATATCTAAGTCTGGACGGCATTCTTCAAATTTTAAGGTCAAAGTGGGGTCATGTTTGGGTAACATTTTGAAAGAATTAAAAAATTTGCTTGAAATGAATGTTTTGAAACGTAGAGCTTTTAACTTTTGGGGTTTGATAACCTCTAGACCTGACCCAATCTGTCTGATCTTGGTCAAATTTCAAGGTCAAATTGAGTCAGTAACTGAGTAAATAGGAAAGTGTAATTTTCTTGAACGATTATGGGATAAGACTAAGACTAGAGCAGCAGCTTTTAACTTAAATTCTTTAATTTGCTTCTGATTCATATTGTGTATGACGAAGGTGAGTCATACAAGCATTTGTTTGTTGAGTGTCTGCTCTTCAGTAGTGCCATGAGGCTGTTTTAACTTTCAGTTGAAATTTGAAAAGACGATTTTCGGAAATTACTGTCAGGATTTGCAAGAGTTGTAGAAGAGTTGCATCCCCCTTAACTTGTACAAACAGGAAACTCATGGTCAACCAATTAAAACATCTATTTTATGTTGTCTTAACTTGTTTTGTTGCAGTCTGAAGAATCATGTATACATTTGTCTTCAGATTTCAGCTGATAACACAACTGTTGCACATCTTATATATATCTGGTAGGTAACTCCCTTTTTGTACATGCGCAGGTTTGAAAATCTGTGGAGGCTGCAGTGTTGATGGAAGACATGATGTGGCAATATTTATCAAGCGTATTTTGCCAGGAGGACTGGCGGAACAGCAGGGTAGGTACCAACAAAATTGATACCTAACGTGCCTCAGTGCCAGCAGTTGCCAAATAGGGATATGTTTTGATACAGTGGCGGCGTCAAAAGCGGCGCATGGTTGCCTGAATGGTAGGGTAAAAACAGTCATACACATAAAAACCCACTCGTGCAAAAACATGAGTGAACGTGGGAGTTTCAACCCATGAATGAAGAAGAAGAAGATACAGTGGAACCCCCTTTTAAGACCCACCACCCCCACCCAATTTAAGACTTCCATCCTTTTAAGTCCTTTCTTTTTTCACATTTTGTGGTCATAACCTGTGTAAATTTACTTCCATTTTAAGACTCCCTCCTTTTTAAGACCTGATTTTCTCAGATTTCAGTAGGTCTCATAATTGGGGTTCCAATGTACATGTACCAGGCTTCAAACAACTTCAAGAAGACTGAAAGTCACTGTATGTTGTGCTTTCAGCATGATGATCCCGTCGTGATATAACCCTTCGTGGTTGAAAACGACGTTAAACACCAAATAAAGAAAGAAAGCATGATGATAGGGTCTGATATTTTGACTTGAACAAGCCCAACTTGCAAGTATAGAGCTTGTCTTGTCAAAAATAAAACAAATAAAATAATTATGAACGATTTTTGAATCTGTAATGTACAGTGACTGATTGAGTCATTTTGAGGGTATAGCATAATTAAAAAAGCAATGTAATTACAGTAATTAGAGTAATCATGTATAGTTTTTGTTTTTAGCATTATGTTTTGTGAGGTGTTTTTTTCGATGATGTTTGCAGGAGGATTGGAAGAAGGTGATCTGCTACTGGATGTAAATGGGCAGAATATGGAGGGAGTCACTTATGACAGGTATATCTTTCTTCTACATAAAATGTTCAGGTAAAATATCTCATTCTAGAAATCTAGAAAATCACAAACACTTCTTTAGGCACACATGCAAGCATTTTCCAAAATAATGTTTGATATTCAGCTCTCTGAATATCAGCCCACCCACCCACCCCCCCCCCCCCTCCAAAAAAACCACAAAAACAACAACAAAAACACAATATTGACAAACAAACAAACAAAGCAAAACTACGAAACTGTCTCAATCATTACTTGTGTTCTCTGAACCGAAGCAGTTATGCCAGACGTAATTTCTTTGATATTTGTTGACAACACAGTCACAGGGAACTGTTACAGTACTGTGTAGCATACACTTCTTGAAGCACCATTATTGATCTCAGATATATAGGTATCATGTTTTTCAGAGCCCTGGCTATTCTGCGACAAGCATCCTCTTCAAACCATGTGGAAATGGTCATCACCAGGGATGAGGAAGCACGGTGAGAGAAAGAGATTTATTTATCCCCGAGTACGCTAGTACAAGGGCTCAGCAGTGTCTGTGTGTCTTTCTCCACGCTGGGAAACTACTGGGCACAGTTCGTTCAAAAGTTGATACACTAACTTGATAATAGGTCCGATTGATCGTAGTAAAACTTCATAATGTTACCTGGGACCTAAATGCGAAATAAACCACAAAAACGACTTGGCCGTAGGAGGAGTTCACACCGGCGGGGCAACACGCAGCCATTGACCTGATAGAACAGCCGAACGCGTCACACAAAAATACGTCATGACAAAGTTACACGCAAAGCGAAAGAGACTTTGACGTCATTTACTTTTGTTCGGAATTTTCCGTCTGTTCCTAGCTTGTCAGTGAAGACCTGACGTGAGTAAGCTTACCCAAAACGTCTTTGTTCTCTATTCTCATTGCAGCTGTGAAATAATCAGTCTTGTGTCTCGGTCGTGTAGGTACAGAGTTTGCTTTTGCAATCATTGTGTTCGTGTTGATGACGGCTTCATAAGACAAAATAATAAGCGAATCTATCGCGAGGAAGACGTTTATGTACAAATCACCGAACCCAACCCAATTTTTGTGTGCATTTTTCTGAAGAATAAACTGCATGTGGTTAATTTCATCCGTTTAATGCTTGTCGAAACATATCTGATCACAGATGAGGTCGCAGTTTGTAGGTTGAATCTATGAATCGGCCAGAGATAGATCTGCATTTCTGGTCAGAAACCAACATTCACACCACAGACATTCCAAACATTTATATTTATTGAGTGAGCTAGTCTGAAGAGTACTTGGGTCCAGCGTGAGCGTTTTTTATTTTATTTATTTTTATTTACGAGGATTTATATCGCGCACGTATCTCACCACACAAGGCGACTCACGGCGCATGTTACCTATTAATGCCGTGTGAGGTGGAATTTTTTTACACAATATATCACGCATTCACATCGGCCAGTAGATCAACAGCCTATAGGCGCTGCATCCACCTTTCACGGCCTATTATTCCAGGTCACACGGGTATTTTGGTGGACATTTTTATCTACGCCTATACAATTTTGCCAGGAAAGACCCTTTTGTCAATCGTGGGATCTTTAACGTGCATACCCCAATGTAGTGTACACGAAGGGACCTCTGTTTATCGTCTCATCCGAAAGACTAGCACTTGAACCCACCACCTAGGTTAGGAAAGGGGGGAGAAAATTGTTAAAACTACTTAACCTGTCCTTTTTGGGGTTCTGCTAGTGTTGTGATTTTATATTTATTGACATTTGGACATTATACTCAATGTTATTTTCTTCCAGGGAAGCATTTATGGAGCTGATGTCTAGTTATGCATCAGGGGCAGGAGAGGTGAATCAAGGCAAGGCACCTTCTGTCAAGCAGGCATTTAATGGCGAACATACCATGAATGCAGGTTTGTGACCCATGTTCTTTTACCCTCCATTGAATTGTTCTAGATGTGCTTGAAGTCTTATGGTACATGTACTACAAGACCTTTTTTTTTAAAAATGTAGTTTTTAACAGTTTTTTTAATTTTTATTTAAAAAAAATAAATTTTGTTTCTCTTTTTGGCTCACGAAGTGTAGCCTATGCGATCGTAACTTTGTCTGTCTGTGCGTGCGTGCATATGTGCGTATGTGCGTATGTGCGTGCGTGCGTGTGTATGTCTGTGGTAGAAACTTTAACATTTCGTCATTTGAAGACGTCACATTATGGCGTAAGAGGGTTAGACGTCACGCGAAGGAATGTCTCGGTCATTGTTATTTTGAGCGGGCCGAGACTATTTGGCAGTCGTGTCTGTAAGTAGGCTACATGCAGACAGACAGATCTAGATCTAGTGTCTCTCTTTCTTGCACAGTGTCACCAATGCTTACTGTGTGTGTGTGTGTATGTGTGACGGAGTGATTGAGTTTGTGTTACTGTTTGTCGATTTCTTACGTGAGCCTTGAAGGCTTCGCCTCTTGTTATTGTTTTCATCCTCTCTTTTCTTGCTTGTCCCGACGATTGTTGCTTCTCCCAGTATGCTCTCACGCCTCCCCGTCCCAGCACTCACTGCAACATCCACCCCTGAACTTTACTACGAAACCTTAGTTATGAACTTTCTGTATTTAGGATGAGACAACAGCATTTTTAGGATGCTGTTTTCTCAGCCCTTCTCTTCATAACAGCTTTTAAATTTAGGTCTCTTTCTCCATAACATCAAGTTTTTTTCAGATTTTGGTATATCTTAAAGGTCCTTGTCTACATTTGTATACCGAAATCGCCATTTGACCATTAAAATGCAGAGTCTATTATCTACAATTATCAACAATACACCCCCTTTCGATCAGGAAAGACGAAGCCAGTGTAGCCGTTTGAAAATTCATTGTAGTATTCCAGCGTAGTACTCATAGTAGGATATCCTTATTTGGAAAATGCCAAGCGCAAAACTCCTCTCAAATCCCGTGCATTTCGTGCGTTTAAAAAAAAGCGTGGACAGCGCTCCAGTGTCAAACTGTTGCTGCACTTGTTTGGGCGTGGCTATAAGCATAGTGACATGAATTTGATTGGTCAGTATTTTTAGGCAAAGCACATGTTCTCAGCAAACAGAAAACAAAATATTGGAAGCGTGAGTCACGCTACCCAAAAATAAAAAAATTTTTACATATATTTTTTTTTCTATAACTTTTTTTCCCATGGTTCATTCATCATCTGACATAACTTTTTAGCGAAATCTAACCATAAGATTATTGAAAAAAAGCAAAAATGTAGACGACCACCTTTAACACTGAGGGATCACTTTATTATGGACTATTTTTGTGATACATTGTGATTATTTCTGATCGATCTCATATTGTGTAAATGCATTGACCTTTTTATGTGATCAAGGTATGGTTAATGGCATATGCTTATTTATATGAGATAACTATTTGTATTTGATATTCTTCTCCCACTTATAGGATTATCCTTGTCTGATGAATGACTTGACTTTGGTTGCTTGTAAGCAATCAGATAGCAGCCTCTTGAGAAGTCAATTCATGTAGCCTCTTGCGTTTCATTACAGATGGGTTTGAAGATGTCCAGTCACACATGGAAGGATATTATAAGGTGAGAGGCCTGTCAAAATGCAGTATTTACGTAACATTTTGTAATGAGTGCGATCCTTGCATTGATTTATTCACCCTTTGTTTCAGCTTTGTCTTTTTTCTTCACCATTTGTTACCCCCCCCCCCCCCCCCCAGCCCTCATCCCAACCCTCTTCTGCCTGTTAGTACATGACATGCCAAATCAGTCTGGAATAAAGGCAATTGCCCCTGATGGCTCAACTCTTTGCTCCTACCCCATGTTGTCGTCAGGCATCCGCAGTTGACAAAATGCTGAAACTTTTTTTAAATTGCTGTAAACTTTGTCGTTATATTTTGCATGTCAAAATGTATCTCCTGTTGGCGGAAGGGGACGTCCAGGACTACCTTAAACTTTGGAAAACCGCGATAACATTTACAGTCATTATTGCAGATTCGCAGAAGAAAATAAATGGAAGAAACATATCTGTACTTATAGTATACAAGGAAAGCTTGTTGCATATTTTTCAGGATACAAATTTAGTAGTTGGACTGTACTTGGTTGCAGCTCATAAGCATACTGAATTTCAAGTACCTTTCAGTAGAAGCACCTAAAAAGAGAAATGCTGTCCTCTATGTTATGATAATTGCCTTTGTTTCAAGCATTTACATTTTACAATGTTTCTGTTTCAGCAAACATTAGGTCTTCGTTCAGATGAGGATCTTCCAGAGGGATTTGACGAAGGTGAATATGTGTTTGGATTGGTGATATTTCTGCTATTAATACTGTTCAGGGTGTTTGAATTTACAGATTAAGTTTGGACAACAAGTTTACCTCCTTTTAGATCTAGAGCTTAAAGCTCATACTCAATAAACAGTTGTCGGTGGTGTTGAAAGTAATTTGCATGCATTGACAATGACACCAGGTCAATTACCTAAGTAGGTTACTGGAACTATCTTTCAAGGGGACTGTCCTGAAGGTTAATGCAGTTATGTGACCTTCAACGTGAACGCAAACTACTTGTGGCCTGCAACTTTTGAGATTCAGAGCTTTTTACTCTTGAGATCCAGAGCATTAGAACCAGTGCCAAAAGATGCTTGGATCCAAACATGAGAACGTTCATTTTGCTGTTGCAGAAAATTCGTCTCAACACTATTTTGAGGATTCAAACAACAGTCACTACAGTCCAGCATCCAGCTGTAACAGTGAACTCGCTCGACACATCTCTCCTCCCAGTCCGCAGTCCGTCAGTCACCAAGGGGACTCGCAATCCGCCAACCTCAGGTCCCTACGATCAGTGCTGTCTCACAGTTTCCCTCAGGCGTTCGACTCTGTCAACCCCTCATCTCGCTTCCCTGTGGGCAAGCTGGAAATGGTGAGTTGTTGGGAGGCAACTTGTTAAGCTTTGTACGAACTTTTCTTTTTGAGATTCAAGAGCGATGGTGATTGTTGCTTCCTGGTTAAGGGGAGACCCCACACAAGGTAATCTTCAGAAATCACTAAAACATGTGTTTTGGGTTTTTAGCTTTTTTTGGCCAATAAACATGTCTACTTTCATTTTCTTTTCTTTTTAAGTATGAAATGTTAAAATGTTATTAGAAATGTACAAATAAAGAGTTTAATTTTGCCATGTGTTGATGTGTTGGCCTTTGTTTCAAGTGAAAAAAGTTGAGTGGGCTGAATCTGATTTCTCTCCTACATTATTTTTTGCCGAATTATCAGTGATTTACTGTGCAATATCCTGTTTCAGACATTACAGAGTTTGGGGTTTGTGATATCGGCAGAGAAGCACATAGAGCTGTTTAGAAGCATTCCCGTGGACTCCCAAGGCCTCGCTACTTTTGATGGTGAGTTTATGAATGAAGAATTGACTAAGAATGTGGCCGTGATTCTGGGTTGGATCCTGATGCAAGGGAGGTAACACACCAGAAATAGGTGTTCTGAATGTATCTGAGCTTTTTGAGGGCATTTCACTACTGATGTCGTACCCCAGCTTTTTGTGAAATCTAGCTTGCTTATTACGCCATTGTTTCTATATGTATTTTGAATATATGACGATAACACCCGTTTTACCTCAAAAACCCCCATTAATATGCACTCAAGGAAAACAGCAGTGTTGGGAGTCCAGTTGAAAAAAAATAAGGGAGTGGGTAGGGGTGATAGTCACAAAGGAGAAAAGATTACCCTTACAATTAAGACAAGAGGCGAAGCCTTCAAGGCTCACGTAAGAAATAGACAAACAGTAACACAAACTCAATCACTCCGTCACACATACACACACACACACACACACACACACACACACACACACACAGTAAGCATTGGTGACACTGTGCAAGGAAGCGAGACACTAGATCTAGATATGTCTGTCTGCATGTAGCCTACTTACAGGGACACGACTAAGAGTAATACCTAATATTCTGGACTCGCAACGAAATATACAAACACATGACAATGAACAACGTTTCGACCTAATGGTCTTCAACAGGTTAAAAAAAAAAATGAAAACAACAATACAAATATCAAAACGACTTATCAGAGAAGATGATGTCCTCCAAGCGCAAAAGAAGGGGGAAGGGAGATAAATCAAAAAGAAAAACAAGTCGCGTAAGGCGAAAATACAATATTTAGTCAAGTAGCTGCCATTTTTCAGCAAGACCGTATACTCGTAGCATCGTCAGTCCACCGCTCATGGCAAAGGCAGTGAAATTGACAAGAAGAGCGGGGTAGTAGTTGCGCTAAGAAGGATAGCACGCTTTTCTGTACCTCTCTTTGTTTTAACTTTCTGAGCGTGTTTTTAATCCAAACATATCATATCTATATGTTTTTGGAATCAGGAACCGACAAGGAATAAGATGAAAGTGTTTTTAAATTGATTTGGACAATTTAATTTTGATAATAATTTTTATATATTTAATTTTCAGAGCTTGTTTTTAATCCGAATATAACATATTTATATGTTTTTGGAATCAGCAAATGATGGAGAATAAGATAAACGTAAATTTGGATCGTTTTATAAATTTTTATTTTTTTTTTACAATTTTCCGATTTTTAATGACCAAAGTCATTAATTAATTTTTAAGCCACCAAGCTGAAATGCAATACCGAACCCCGGGCTTCGTCGAAGATTACTTGACCAAAATTTGAACCAATTTGGTTGAAAAATGAGGGCGTGACAGTGCCGCCTCAACTTTCACGAAAAGCCGGATATGACGTCATCAAAGACATTTATCAAAAAAATGAAAAAAACGTTCGGGGATTTCATACCCAGGAACTCTCATGTCAAATTTCATAAAGATCGGTCCAGTAGTTTAGTCTGAATCGCTCTACACACACACACACACACGCACGCACACACGCACGCACACACGCACATACACCACGACCCTCGTTTCGATTCCCCCTCGATGTTAAAATATTTAGTCAAAACTTGACTAAATATAATGAGCAATGAAAAATGAAACCAAAACGAAACAAATCAGAATGATAACGCTTGAAGGGCCTGAAGTTGAAAGAGAGAGAGAGAGAGAGAGAGAGAGAGAGAGAGAGAGAGAGAGAGAGAGAGAGAGAGAGAGAGAGAGAGAGAGAGAGAGAGAGAGAGAGAGAGAGAGAGAGAGAGAGAGAGAGAGAGAGAGAGAGACAGAGAGAGAGAGAGAGAGAGAGAGAGAGAGAGAGAGAGACACACAGAGAGAGAGAGACACAGAGAGAGAGAGACAGAGAGAGAGAGAGAGAGAGTCAACAATACCTGCGACACGACTGACAACTAGTCTCGGCCCGCTCAAAGTAACAATGACCGAGACTTTCAGTAATTCCTTCGCGTGACGTCTAACCCTCTTACGCCATAATGTGACGTCTTCAAATGACGAAATGTTAAAGTTTCTACCACAGACATACACACGCACGCACATACGTGCGTGTGACGTCTTCAAATGACGAAATGTTAGAGTTTCTACCACAGACATACACACGCACGCACATACGCACGCACGCACGCACGCACAGACAGACAAAGTTACGATCGCATAGGCTACACTTACGTGAGCCAAAAATTGACGATCTTATATATTTTGTATACAATTGTTTTGAGTCTGCTATGGATATACTTCACTCCCAGGAAACAGACATACTGACTAACAAACAAACAAACATACAAGAGAGGATGAGAAAAATATGTGGCCTATTAGGCCTAAAAAAAAAATAGGTGTGGTTACGGTAACCCGACCTACCCTATTTTTAGGGGCCGACCCTATAACTTTTTATTGACTCACATGCGAAGCAAAAGTGAGTCTATGTACTCACCCGAGTCGTCCGTCCGTCCGTCCGTCCGGACGTCCGGACGTCCGTCCGTCCGTCCGGAAAACTTTAACGTTGGATATTTCTTGGACACTATTCAGTCTATCAGTACCAAATTTGGCAAGATGGTGTATGATGACAAGGCCCCAAAAAACATACATAGCATCTTGACCTTGCTTCAAGGTCAAGGTCGCAGGGGCCATAAATGTTGCCTAAAAAACAGCTATTTTTCATATTTTTCCCATTTTCTCTGAAGTTTTTGAGATTCAATACCTCACCTATATATGATATATAGGGCAAAGTAAGACCCATCTTTTGATACCAGTTTGGTTTACCTTGCTTCAAGGTCAAGGTCACAGGAGCTCTTCAAAGTTGGATTGTATACATATTTTGAAGTGACCTTGACCCTGAACTATGGAAGATAACTGTTTCAAACTTAAAAATTATGTGGGGCACATGTTATGCTTTCATCATGAGACACATTCGGTCACATATGATCAAGGTCAAGGTCACTTTGACCCTTATGAAATGTGACCAAAATAAGGTAGTGAACCACTAAAAGTGACCATATCTCATGGTGGAAAGAGCCAATAAGCACCATTGTACTTCCTATGTCTTGAATTAACAGCTTTGTGTTGCATGACCTTGGATGACCTTGACCTTGGGTCAAGGTCACATGTATTTTGGTAGAAAAAATGTGTAAAGCATGTGAGTCGTATGGGCTTTGCCCTTCTTGTTACATTTGTCAACAAAAAAAAACCCCACAACCGAGTGCAGAAAACGCAATGAAAGCGAAAGCGCCCGAGTCGCACACTTATTTCCCTGTCAAGTAGGTTTAATTTGTACACACTAGAAAAAAAAGTAAAAAAAAAAAAAGTGATTGCCTACCTTCCTACCCTATTTTATTTTTTTGGCCTTACTGGTGTTCTTTGTGACATATGTGTCACTTCTTCACCGTTTTATGGTTGTGCCTCTTTTTATTTAAGGCCTGCTGATGTTATGAACGGGCTTGAACTGTGTCACTGAATAAAAGCTCTTTGCACAAACGTTTGTCAGTGATTCATTTGAATTATATGTCTACAGACTTTGTGAGAGCGGTGAAGCAAGTTTTTCGTGATGAACTGCAGACCAGAAGCAGCAGTCCACACAGTACCCCACTTTTGTCTCCAGACTCATCCGCTGTGACGTCACCGACACAGGTCAGCGTGCTAGTACATATTTTAGTTGCATGATCATAAAGAAATATGGCAGCCACAAAAGCATTATCATAAAGAATTGTGAACAGCTCAGTGTTGCAAATATTCCAGGAGTGTTTTTCATTGTGAGAGGAAGGCCATGCTTGTTCTAAAAAAAATATAAAAAAATTGTGAGAAAAAAAAGATGACAAAGAAACATATATTATATGCAGCAGAATCAGATTTCTCCGATGCTATAGAACTAGGTAAAAATATGTTCAAAAGATGTTTAATTTGCTTAATGAAAACCTTGCTGTCGTTCAAGCAGACAGACGGACATTGAATAACTCATTGAAAGTAATGTGTAACATTGGTCAAGTTGCCCAAGTTGGAGTGTTACTTTGTAGTCTTAACTTCCAGGGATACGTCTTGTTGTTAATGTAGCATGCGTCTATTCCAGCCCTTTAACTCATTGTCTCCCAGGTATGGATATATCCGTACCCACTCATATGGCTCTATCTGACCAGGTACGGATATATCCGCTCAGACTGTTAGTTTCAGTCGCTTCCTGTAAAGTCCATCTAACGCCTGCATTCCAGCGTGTTGATACACAGTTACTACACAGTTACTACAATTCTGAGTGACCTGCTGCAGCACAGCTGGTCTCGGCTAAAAAAAAACTTGGTCAGCATAGGTGGGGTAGAAAGTGTTAAAAGAATTCCAATGGTAATGCTAAGTATTGATGATCTGTGCTTTGAAACTGGTTTCAGATGAATGGCTTTTTGGATGATGAAAGCCCTCTGCAACAGGAGAATGAGATTCTTCGCAAACAGATTGAATCATTGAAGGTGAGTTTACTTTATTGAACCAAAAAATTGTAAAGTGTAGCAGAGAGTAGTATCTAACTCCTGCACACAATTTTTTCTCCTTTTTTGTGTGGAAAAAAGTGACTGAAAGGGGCAAGTTAACTTTAATTTCTTAGAAATTAATTTGTACTGACTTTGATTCACAAATTGAGTGCGTGAGTGTAAGTCTTCAGTTGCTTGGTGTGTGTGTGCATGCGTACATGCGTGCGTGCCGTGTGTGTATGTGTGTGTGTGACAACAAGAAGGAAAGATTTTAGGACCTGTTTAAATGTTACGTGTTTCAGGAAGAGTTACAGGAACAGAAACACTTGTGTCAAAAAGCAGAGGAACAGGTGTTGACATTAAGAAGGGTAAGCCTGTCATTTGTTTCTCTGTGTGTGTAATTTAAGCAAGCTGTTTTCATCCTTTACAGATATACAACATGTTTGTATTTTGCAGTGAGAATGATTCAATGGAAAAGCAATATGAACACCACATACTAACCTAAGAGCAGAAGACTGATGATTAAGCAGACACTGAGTTGAGATAGTTGTACATGTACAAAGAGTAAAATATATTTTTGTGTTTGTTTTGAGCTGAATTACTTCCCTTTCAGTTGCTTCATCTTCATCGCAGCTACCTTTTATTTCAGCTTATGTTTAACAAACATAACAGGAGGTTTGGACAGTTGGTTTGATGGAAAAGACCTCTAGTGGAATGCATGAATGGAGACTATCAAGCTAGTTGGGAACTAAATCCAAAGTTCGAAACTATCGCTCTAGTGCGCAATGCATGGCACGATATTTTCAAAAGTTCCGACCTAAGTTGGTGACTAACTTGCCCAAATTTAGTCCTCTTCCGAGGAGGACCAAATTCCTTAGTTTCGAACTATTGCAAAAACAAAAATGGCGGCCGCCATGACAGTCTTTGATTTTGCTGTACAAAAAAATCAAATATTCGGCAGTCCGACGCATGAACCAAAGAATGATGTCGACAAAGAAATTGAAACATTGATTGGGCATTGAATAATGTATTAATTGTATCTAATTATTCATGTTAAAGACCAGCACAAAATTGCAATAATTTAAATATGTCACTGACATAAAGTATTCTACCCGATCTGGAAAAAAAGAAGAAAATCATAAGTGCATGATTCGAATCACTGATGATGTCTTGTAATTCGGTAGTGTTTCCAGTTAATCTTTTCTCTTTGCATCTCACAATTATTTTACTAGTTTATTTTGTAAGTAGAACGTTGTTGGCTCCTTTTGTACCTATATGAGTTATGACATCACACATTTTCAAGGATTTGCTTGCTAACTTGCTTGTTTCTTACTTTGTTTTATCATTCATAATGATCGCTCCAAATTACATTCCTTCCTTTGTCTGGCACTCTTGTTCTCAACTCTCTCCCTCCCTCTTAGCGGTTTAGAGAGAGGGAGAGAGAGAGAGAGAGAGAGTGTGTGTGTGTGTGTGTGTGTGTTCGTGTGTGTGTATGCGTGTGTGTGTGTGTGTGTGTGTGTGTGTGTGTGTGTGTGTGTGTGTGTGTATGTGTGTGTGTGTGTGTGTGTGTGTGTGTGTGTGTGTGAGAGAGATAGAGACTGAGAGAGAGAAAGAGAGAGAGAGTTGATCTATTATGTCTTGATTCCCTCATTTAATTTTCTTTTGTTGTATAGTGTAGAACTTAGAAAGCTTCATGACATACCTGTGGTGCGGTTTTATGGTCGTTTAACTCTCCATCAGTGAACCATGCAATTATTTCTTTTCAACGATTGACTCGGTCTCTACTGACAACTCTAAACTCCACAAAACACGACTTTTTTCAGTTCAGAAATGTCAGTCTCGCTCCCTTGAATTGAAACACAAACTTAAATACATCCATACATCATTGTCTGTTACAAAGTTCTAGCTTTGCTTTAAATGCACAATCATTATGAGGGACACGGACCTTTTCCAAGGACATACCGACTGAGCCATCACTCAAATATTCGACGACACTGACTCAGCCTATATTCTGCGTACATCTCCCCGGCTGGGCAGTTTTAGCTCTCGTAATGTGCGGAAGAACTGAGAGAAACGTTTGCGTTCCGCTTATGTTTGTCTTGTTTGCTTGCCAATATAATATTGCATCGATCAACCACTTTCGCACTAATACCATGCTCCCATGCTGGTTTGTTTACCACTTTCGAAGGTGAAGAGTTCACCGCGCCTGCGCAGTGATGGGGATTTCCCTATGACGTCACCTGAAAGTTATGACCTACTCTTTTAGTTGGTAACTAAGTAGTCTCGACCAAGTTCGCTCTCATGCGTTGTAGACTGACTAAATCTTTAGTTACGAACTGCTTAGTTCGAACCTACGTTTAGTTGCTAACTATAATAGTCTCCATTCATGCATTCCACTACTGATCACAATAATAGGTTTGGACTAAATTCAGAAATGATCCCAAGTATTCTGATTTATTGCCAGGAGTCGCAAGCTGCAATGGAGGAGAGTCGTTCGCTGAGAACCAAGTTACGTCTGGCAGAGCAATCCCAGGAGGCCGCACGCAAGATGGAGCAGGACTACGAACAAGTGGTAGCCATGCTGGAGAACGAAATTGCCCATCTCCGGCTTCAAATATCAAAATCTGTAAGTGCCAAAGTTAAAAAAAGAAACAAAAAACAACAAAACACCACAAAAAAAACAGTTTAAGAATATGTGACCGGTTCTCACAAAATGGTAGATAAGTCGCTGATGGCCAGCTGCTCAGCGAACAGAATAAGGTAGTGAGGGTGAATATGGTTGAAATTCACTTTTTTGCTGTTTCGGAGAGAACTGTGCTTCATTTACCTTATACTGCCTGCATTGGTCAAAATCATCCAAAAAATGTGTTAAACTTGATTTTATTGATACCTACTATTGATCCGAAGCGTCCCTTTCTTGTAAACAAAGGCCACACAAGGCCACATTGTCAAACTGATTATATGCAGAACCCCCGCTTATTATACATCGTTGGAAAGGTCAAAGACTACATTTTTATCTGGTGCACCAAGACTTTCATAGAAACACAATCATAAAGGTTGTAACGGGAAAAAAAAAATCTTTCTGGTCTCCTTTCTATGCTCTTTTATACTATTTATCACCATTTCATAAGCTATGAAGCATGTATTACCTAGGTTGCTAGGGAAAAATACCTGTTTTCAGTTTGACAACTTCAACAGTGATTTTCTTAACATGGCTGACATGCCGGTTAGTAGCTTTAAACTAATATAACAAAGTCTTTTTTTTTGTACCACGCTCTTGCTTCTTCTTCTTCTTGCGTTCGCCGTCACACCATCAGGTTAGTCTGCGAGACGAATGACGTCGTGGCTTCCAGGTCTTGTCTGCTCCCATAGAGTTTGGTGCGGAGAGGGACTGATGCTGGCCACACTTTGTCTCTGATTGGTTTGAGTTGGGGGCATGTCATTAAGACATGTTCTGGAGTCTGGTCTTCCAGACCACAGGGACAGGTTGGTGATGGGGTCAGCTTCAGCTTCCTGAACATGTGGGCGTTGAGGCGACAGTGACCAGTTCGTAGTCGCATGATCACTACTTGCTGCCATCGTTCTAGGAGATGATATGCGTCTCTCGTGGATTGTGGTTGCATTGCTGCCTTCATGAGGGTTTTCTTTTCAGCGAAGCTGACCGGGTTGTCTGGTTGTTCCTCCCTGGCTCCGAGTTTGGCGAGCTCATCAGCTGTTTCATTGCCTGGAATTCCGCAGTGTGCTGGAACCCATTGCAGGACTACTCGTCGAGTCTTGGCAAGCTCCTGGAGTTTCTCCATCAGACGAGGAAGTTTGTTTCCCGCAAGGGCTTCCAAGGCAGACAGTGCATCAGAGAGGAAAACAACTTGGGGGCATTCGCTTTCCGAGTCATGAATCATGGAGGCTGCTTGCATGATGGCCTGAACTTCTGCTGCATAGTTTGAGCAGTACTTTCCTGTTGGTATCCCTGCTGTAGAAGTGTGTCCCTCAGGAGATCTGACAAGTACACCTGCTCCTCCATTGGCCACGGCGTTTGTTGCTGAACCGTCTGTATATGCATGAATCCAGGCGTCTTCAGGGTACCGTTCAGCAATCATGGCGAGTGTAAGGGTGCGCCTGGCAGTGTCGTTCTGGGAATCTCCTGAGGTAACGTAGGGGACTGTGGTGGAGATGCGAAGATTCTTATAGTCTTCATTCCATGGCTGCGGCAGATCTGAGAAACTGATTGGTAGTGCTGATGGAGGTACAGAGGCTTGGTGCTCTCTGGCAAGTCTCTTGCTTTCATGTAAGAAGCTGTTGCGCTTGAGGCGGTTCTTTGTCAGGTTATCCATCCTCTTCTTCATCGGATGCGCATGCAGGCACTTGAATTTCTCTGTCTGAACCATGACCTTGGCGTCTCTCCTCTGACTGAGGGGTTGAATGGCAGCAACTTCTTCCATGGCCTTTATTGGTGTGGATCTCATCGATCCAGTAATGATCCTGAGGGCTTGGTTTTGGACCCTGTCCAGTGTCTGCTGGTGGGTCTTCGCTGCTGTAGACCAAGCTGTGGAGCCATACTCAAGATGGGGCCTGACTGCTCCCTGGTAGACTCGCTTGAGTATCTCTTCGTTTGCTCCCCAACTGGTTCCGGCTAGCTTCCGCATGATGGCAAGCTTGCGCCTGGCCTTTGCTTCAGCATTGTGGATGTGGGGTTTCCAGGTCTGTTTCTTGTCAAAAGTGACACCAAGATATGTTGCCTCGTCATCACTTCTCAAGGGTGTGTCACCAAGCTTGATGGTTCCAGTCTTTTGTTTTGAGGATAGGGTGAAGAGTGTTGTAGAGGACTTTTCCTTGTTGATGGCAACACACCATTCATCTGCCCATGCCGCCAGCCGGTCAGCAGCCAGTTGCATCCTGTAAGTGGCAGTTGTGGCGTATTCCTCCTTGCACCACATCACCAGATCATCAGCATATAATGCAGCGTGGATACCTTTGGGAAGAATTTGTACGAGGTCGTTGATGAAGACCAAGAAGAGTGTAGGAGAGAGGACTCCTTCTTGTGGGACACCACGTCGCAGTAGTATTTTCTTGCCGACTCGACCGTTGACTGAGATTCTTGCTCTGCGGTTGTGGAGATAGGATCTGATCCATCGCAGCATGTTGCTTGCGATTCCACATCTCTGCAGTTTCACGAGGAGGCCATCAGTCCAGACCTTGTCAAAGGCTTTCTGTAGATCAATCCAGGTGGCGAAGAGGACCTTCTGTTCCTGGAATGCATCTTCTATTTCTTGGGAGAGATAGGTTGCCTGGTCTTCTGTGCTGTGAAACTGTCTGAAGCCTGCCTGTTCAGGAGCCAGGATGTTCTCAGTCTCTAGATACCAAAGCAGGCACTGGTTGACCATCCTCTCTAGGGTCTTCACAGTGCAGCTGGTCAAGCTGATTGGTCTGTAACTAGCAGGCTTCTTCTTGTCCTTTCCTTTCTTATGGATAGGAATCATGGTGGCCTCTTGCCAAACTTGTGTGCCAATTTGCCCGTGTCCCAGCTGAGATTGAAGACCTCCAGTAGTTTCAGGACAGCTGTGTTGCCTAGGTGCTTCAGCATCTCGTTCGTGATCCCATCTGGCCCTGGGGATTTCCTGGTTTTTAGTTTCCTCAAGGCAATTTGTAGCTCATGAAGAGTGAGGGGTTGCTTCATGGGTTCCACATCTGTGTGGTGTTGTGGCCGCTCTCTCTGTTCTCTTCTTGCTTCTCTTTGTTGGACAGGACTGACAGGTACATTGCTCTCGTCTGCATAGTTGTCAGCAAGACGGTTAGCTCCTCGTCTCCCTGTCAGCATCTCTCCGTTCTTTTCCAGTGTCACATTCTGGCTCATTTTTCACAGACACCTGGTAACAACAGGCTTACCTAAAACTGCCCAGCAGCATATGCTGCACCCCCTTCTAGTCTGATGAGCTCATCCTGTCTTTTGAGTTTAGCTGCACGCACAGTGTCGCGTCTCTTGTTTAGCTGATCTTTCTTGAACCTGAGGCTGCCAAGAACCCTTTTACACACCCAGCCTTGTTTAGTCTTTTCATGTTACAGCCTGTTGTAAAGCCGTAGAACTGTGCAGTGTTGAGAGCAGCCGCTGGTTCAAAATTGAATTCCCTAGCCCCTGTGACGACTGCAAACCGTACGCGATTTTTGCATGCAAATTTGTCCTTGGGGCAGCGAACCCAAACGCTGCTGTGGAGACACTCATTAGAGTTTTGGGTTTTTCCTGACACACATCTCTGAAGCAGTTGATCTTTCGTCAGTCTCTGGTAAACTGGTTCTAGAGGAGGATTCAGCTTCTTGAAGTTGAGAGGTGTATGGACGAGTTTTGCGTGTGGTCCTGGGGGCTGGTAGAAGGACCATGACGCGGCACCATGGGGGCACAAGTCATGCTGTGGCTTGTCATCTGTTGAGAAGCCGTGACGCAGAGATGCCATCACTGCCCGTTTCATGTCTGCAACTGTCTTACCCCCCCCCCCCCCTAATTGCCCGATTATAATTATATATCGTCAACTTCCTGATTGTATTCAGAGTCAGCTGATCATACCCTCGCCCTCCCAAAGTGATTCCTTTTTTGCGGCAGTCTGTCACAAGGTTGCGAAGCGCTGTTACAAGACGCTTGGAAACGTGATTGATGTACTCTTCTTTTTCGATGGTTACTTGATCTCCATAAGGCTTTATTTTGGAAAGTTCCTGGAAGGTTTTTGTGTCACCGTCTGACAGGATAACTGTGTATCGCAGATTGTGCTGCGACACTGACCTGCCCCACAGAACCCGAGCCGCCTCGACTTCCATGCCACTGGAACCTAAAAATAAAACCACCGTTTCAGTCAAAGTCAGCCACTGAATAGCAAACACACAAACACACACAAACACACACACACACAAAAGGCAATCAGCCACATATCTACCAACATAGACGCTATTATTGCTTTTGTTCAGTACATGTATTACTATGCATGGATCAATACCCTAACACACACACACACATGCATGCACACACACACACACACACACACACACACACACAAGGCAATCAGCCACAGATCTACCAACATAGACGCTATCATTGTTTTTGTTCAGTACATGTATTACTATGCATGGATTAGTACCCAAACACACACAAATACACAAACACGCACAGACACACACACACACACGTACACTTCACATAGACAGCGCACACAAAACACTGACACACATATTCACAAACACTTACAGATCTATGTAAAATTCAAACACAACACACTATCATCCCATTTCAACAAACGTCTTCACAAACGCACCATACACACATACTGTTTAGATCTACGCACTCACCTGCAAAATTCTTGTCACAGATGTCCAGTTGTTTTACCAGCCAGGCAGCATACTCCAGGGGTTTCTCCTGGAGAAGTTTGTTTCCAGTTGTCTGGCAAACATGACAGTAGTTGCACATAACATGAGCGTCCAGTCAGCACGTCTAGACTACAACACACCCTATTCCAATGTGGGACGAGTGCCCCCTGGTCAGCCATGATCCGTCGTAGCTTACACTGATATCAAGAACATCATCATCAGACAGTGTCATTCCATTGTGCGTTGCGTGTATCTGTCTGACCTGACGGACAGCCTCACTGAATACTTTCTCCTCCAGTAGATCTACATCAAGTCGTTGATAGAGTTTATCAGCTTTCTTCTGGAAGGTTTTGTGATCCATGCCTACCAAATCTAAACTTTCACAAAATTTGTTAAATTGTTGAGCACCTAGCCCACATATCAAGGAGTCTGGACGAATAAACGGCTTGCCTGATGAGACCATAATCCGTTTGACCGCTTTCTTTGGAAGCAAGGTATCCAGCGGTACCTGGAACAACTTCCTCACATGCGCGTACACTGCAAGGCCGTGTCTCTGTTTTGAGTCTGGGCATGGTGACAGCGTTGGCTGTTTACATTGCGGACAACAAAGTTCGTTTACAAGTCAATACCATCAAAGGTTTCCAAATCAACAAGACATCTCCTTGTTTGGGAAGCCTCTGGACCTGTCGCTTTTGACCAGTGGCTGCTGTGTAGGCCTATGTGTTCGTCTTGAATTGTTTTCGCGTCAAACCGCCAAGAACACACTCTCAGTCCTGACGCAGAATTTGATCTGCATGCCACAGCGGTCGATCCAGATTTTGTGCGCTTGGTCACCGATTGTGTTTTAGTTGTTCTCTTGTCTCTGCAACTCTTCAGTTGTTGTCTTCTCGTACACTTGCCTTTATGATGTGTTTTTCGGAGCGTTGATCTTTTCACACGTGCCATTTTTCGAAGCAAACTCAGTCGAAAACTAAACGCGGTGAGCAGACGACTTTTAAAATACGAAAAGCCAGGTGAGCCTATCTGACCAATCGTGGCCAGGTATTTACGTCATACCCCCGTATATGGAAAGTGTCTGTGGTTTGTTTGTTTGAAAAATAGGGGGGTTTCCCCAGGAGAATCCATATTTAACCGAAAATAACCGCCGAATGACACAGGGGAGAGAACTGCTGTTCAAACGGTATACGACGTTCCCGCGTTGGGCGAGCAGAAATGTCTGTTGTCAAGGGTTGAAAATCGGAATTTTTATCGGAAGAGTGAATGAAAAGACAGAAAAATTCGCCGGGTTGGTGCAATGAAATATGTTTTTAGAGACTTTGATGAATTTGTATAGTGTAATCATATGCATGTCATGAAAGTAGACAGATTGAAAGGTGCAAAACTGCTAACAACTCAAAATGGCTGTTTAAGTCCCATCACTCTAAATTTCAGTGGCGCACTTCGCCTTAAAGAAGTTCAGCCTGTCCCAGACCACGCTCTTGAAACTTACATCATCTTAAAGAGGGATTTCTGTACTTTCTTAGCATAATACATATCACAGGATATTAAAAATCAACTTATGTATCATTTTGTGAGAACGGGTCACTTATGTAATTATGAATAAGGGGGAGGATGAAATGTTTACCTCAAATTTAATTGTTCTTTTTGTATATTTTAGTTCTGAACCTGGATTCTCCCCCAGTGAAACTTTAGTGATGAACGATTTGATCAAATCAAAATGGATTATTTCTTACCTCTAAATATCATACGTTGTTCAGAAACAATCACACACACACACGCACACACGCACACGCACACGCACACACACATACACACACACACACACACACACTCGCACGCACGCACACACACACACGCACACACGCACACGCACACGCACACACACACACACACTCGCACACACACACACACATACACACACTCACTAACACACTAACACACACACACACACACACACACACACACACACACACATACACACACACACACACTAAAAACACAAAAATCAACATTAGGAAAAGAGATTTGTAGAAGAAATGCTGAAATTTCTGAGTCATTTTGTTGTTGTTTTCCACCCAGGATGGTATAAGTGAGCAGCGGAGGTTAGCTGTGGCAGCATGCCAGCTGAAGAAATCAGAGCAAGGGAAGAAGACATATGAAGTGGCCACTAATAAACTGCTCGGTCACTTACAGGTATGCTCACATCAGACTCCCCTTTTAAGTCTCCCCCGTTTGAAGACCTTACTTTTCCATATTTGTCTTGTTTCTGTTTCTAAATTTACCGCTATTTTAAGATTACCTCCCTTTTAACACTTTGTACCCCACCTATGTTGACCCATCCTGAACTCAGGTCAAAAATGAGTTACTTCCCTTCGGGTCTCATTTCTATCCCTGACAGGATGCCTTGGTTTTCCTTGTCTGGCGAGGAAATCGATTTTTTTAACATATTTAGATCTTTTCGTTATGTGTTATGGATGTAAACAGATTCGCGATCGTCGATAGTGATTTTTCATGGTGTTGTGTAATTTTTAAATTACAAAGAAATTGATATGTGACCCTCCACCACAAAATGAGTCGCATGTCACCTCGCGCGGTTCTGCGCTAGGCTTAATATAAGTCCGGGGAGTGTCTGGTAACAGTGTGAGGGTCACCTTAGTCACAGGCTTATAACTCAAACAGTTTTTGCTCTTTTCTAAAACGGTTTTCACCACTGGATAGAGCATAAAAAACTCTTTAGGAAAATGTAAAAATATGAAAATCATGAAAAGGTGACATGCGACTAATTCTGTTGTGGAGTGTCACATATGTAAGACAGTTTCAAGCGAGCTATTTTTCGCGGCTGTATTTACTGTGCAAACAACTCTAAATATGGCAAAAGTGTCACGTGATAATCAACCGTTTGGTTTCGGCGCTCGCTGGAGCAGACGATTTTTTCTGTAACCAGTTGACAGTGATGCAACCATATATTACGGTCTCCTTCCGGCAGCAGTCCCAAAATTTCGACTTGTTTTGACCTTAAAACGATGTCTTTATCATAACTGTGAAGAACAGAACGGAGATCACTGTCGAAGTCTGCCAATCTGCAATCATTTTCGTCTCACGAACACTGCTCGCGAACAACATATAGGAGATAACTCTGTATTCTTGTTTTGATAGATTCACGTAAGACTTTAGCGTCCAGTCAGAGAGACAACTGGCGATAGCCATGGAGCGATGATTATCAGAATGATGTTGACCAAGTTATTTTTAGCCTAGACCAGCTGTGCTGCAGCAGGTCATTCAGAATTGTAGTAACTGTGTAGTAACTGTGTATCAACACGCTAGAATGCAGGCGTTAGATGGACTTTACAGGAAGCGACTGAAACTAACAGTCTGAGCGGATAAATCCGTACCTGGTCAGATAGAGCCATATGAGTGGGTACGGATATATCCGTACCTGGGAGACAATGAGTTGAGACCTGAGTTTCAGATTTTGGGAGGTCTTAATAATGGGGGTTTCACTGTACATGAAAGAAGAAAAGATCACTGAGTACTTTATAGGCATTACCGCACAGGTTTATAACAGAGACAAGTGACAGGCTAAGATTTGAAGAATGATCACCAATGCTTTTAATGTAAATTTGATGGGTTGCATTTTTTTTTAATTAAGAATAGATTTTGTGTGTGTGTGTGTGTGTGTGTGTGTGTGTGTGTGTGTGTGTGTGTGTGTGTGTGTGTGTGTGTGTGTGTGTTTTTTTTGTAAGCTAGTGTTGTCCAAATGAAACATCCTTGACAGAATCACAATTATGATAAGTCCGCTGGTATTAGTTTCAAGCCAACGTTTCACATTTTGTTTAATGTTACGTAAGAAGTTTACTACTGTATTAGAACAGTCTGATAAATAAGTTCAGTTGTTTTGGTTTTAATGAATTTGTGCTTTTTTCTTCCAGCATGTTCAAGAAGTACTGTCATCAGACCCTCCTGTTTCAAGGTATTTATTTATTTGTCAATATTTTGAACCAGAAATGTTCAAAAGTTATTTTTTACAACTTACAGTGCCCTGTTGCAAAAGCATGACAACTTCTATCCTTAAAAAATCAGCAAGAAGCACCATTTAGTACAATGGAAAGGGTTATGGATTTCTGTTTAAAACAAAATTTGACAGGATTGTCACCAGTATTTGATGCTACATCTTTTGATCAAAAGGATCAAAGCTTCTCATTGTTTCATGTAACAGGGGTCTGGTTCTGCACAGCTCTCACTTACTATTCTTTTAATTTTATTGTTATTTTTTTATGTTTGGGAAGACGCTATAGCGTGCCCTTTTAATCAATTTTTTTTTTTTTTTTGCTCAACGCCCAGCCGACCACGAAGGGCCATATCAGGGCGGTGCTGCTTTGACATATAACGTGCGCCACACACAAGACAGAAGTCGCAGCACAGGCTTCATGTCTCACCCAGTCACATTATTCTGACACCGGACCAACCAGTCCTAGCACTAAGCCCATAATGCCAGACGCCAGGCGGAGCAGCCACTAGATTGCCAATTTTAAAGTCTTAGGTATGACCCGGCCGGGGTTCGAACCCACGACCTCCCGATCACGGGGCGGACGCCTTACCACTAGGCCAACCGTGCCGGTCTTTTAATCAATAAAACAATAAGATTATATAACGAACTTGGTATCTGTATGTTTGACTGTTCATGAGACTCGCTTACTATTGTTTAGATTTATTTTTACATCCTTTGAGGAAAGGATCGACATGTTTAATCTTTAAATCAGTTACTCTTGTTTTGAAAGCATTTTATGTATTAGTATTTTGTTTTTGTTTTTGTTTGTTTGTTTGTTTGTCGCGATATAACCTTTGTGGTTGAAAACGAAAGAAAGAATTCGGAATTTTTAATGAAAAAACAAAAAGAAGAACGTTACCACTTCATTAAATTACATATTCTTACTCCAATTCTCATAAATGCATTGACTTCAGTCTCACATGCTAGATGTCGAAAAACCACTCAAATTACCTGCCCTTAGAAGGGTGGTAACCAAGCTAAAAAGAGACGCCATAGCCGTTGCTATGCACTGACCTTGCTCGGTTACCCATAACACCCTGCGCACCACGTGAGCGCCAGCATCCGGAATAATCATTCTCGACTTTCGACAGCACACGGTGGACGTGTCAATTTTTGTCACTCACTTTTGGCCTTCACATGCCGGCTTGTCCGTGAGACTAGTTGTTTCTTGTGGGTCTACCTGTCCATCTACCTTTTGGTGAGATCTTTCTGTGTTTGTTTGGTTGATAGCTTTTTGTTTTGAACAGGCACGCAGAGTTTTTCGTTCTGGGTGACTGTTTTTCGTCGGTTTTAAAATGGCTGACAACAAAGCTAAACTTAGCGCGAAACTGGAAGGAGACAAGGCTCTTAGCCCGGTTAAGAAAGCTAAACCTAAGAGTAAACCTAAAAACGTGGATTTGCCTATCATGCGGGTCGAAGATCCGTCGAATAGCACTTTTTTTGATGTTCCTATCCCTCCAAGGGCGGTTTGAGGTCCTCCTCAGCTCGCTCCCCCTGATGGGGTTAATCAGCCTGGGCCTTCAGCCTTTGGCGCCTTAAAGACTGAATTGTTTGAATTTATTTCGCAGCAGTTCGCGTCCCGTTCTGGGGTCCCTCCTCTGTCACCGGCGGTAGGGGATCCTTCCTCCCTAGCTCGGCTGGGGTTGTCGTCGTCTGCGACTTCGACTGATGGTGGGGGTGGCGGCGCGGCCATTCCTTCTTCGCACTGGCCTGGTGCACCTGACCTGTTCGGTTCAACCCTCACTGCCTCTGGTAGTGCGGCGGTTGCTCTGGAACACTCTCTCCGTAAGGAGAGGGGGTCTGCCCCCTGTCTGCCTCTTCCCGCTCACCTTGCTTTTAGCACAGCTGAGTCGGGCAGGCAGCCCTCTTACCGTTTGGAAGAGGGAGTGGGGGGGCATGGTAAGTCACAGCCTGGGCTTGTTCCCACTCCGCCTCATTGAGGGCAGGGGGCTGTGTCAGCGGCCCACCCTTTCCCGCCCTCGGGCAGGATCGGGTGGGCGCTGTCAGACTGGCGTCTCAGTCTGTACCGCTATTGTCCTCTGCTAGCAGCCGCCCCCCTCCCCAGTTGGGGTGGGTGGGTGGGTGGTGGGGCTACAGGACTACAGCAAGTTGACGGGTGGGGGTGGTGGTGTTCATCAGCTTTTAGCTTCGGGATATCTCCTGCACTCGGCTTGACGGCTCCAGTTCCTTGCCGGCCTTGGTCGCTGCAGGACAGGTTCTTTCAAGGACATAAGTAAGTTCCCTCCACCTTTAGGAGGAATCTGCATTTATGAGAATTGAAGTAAGAATATGTAATTTAATGGAAAATTTCTAAAGTAAATTTTCATTTGATTAATATACTTACCCAATTCTCATAGTTAATACCCTCCCATCCATCCCCGCTACTTAATATCCTTGGGGTGTTTGAGTATAGTCTCGAATGATTATTCCGGATGCTGGCACTCACGTGGTGCGCAGGGTGTTATGGGTAACCGAGCAAGGTCAGTGCATAGCAACGGCTATGGCGTCTCTTTTTAGCTTGGTTACCACCCTTCTAAGGGCAGGTAATTTGAGTGATTTTTCGACATCTAGCTTGTGAGACTGAAGTCAATGCATTTATGAGAATTGGGTAAGTATATTAATCAAATGAAAATTTACTTTAGAAATTTTCCATTTTAGCTGCAGCCTTTTCACCTTCTAGATAGTGTTCAGAATGCTTATCATCACCAGATAGTGTTCAGAATGCTTATCATCACTTCTGTGACACATTGTGCAAGTTCTGTGTGTTTGCACATGTCCACTGGTTTATCAGCAGATCAGGGGACCTTGTAAAGGGAGAGAAGAAGAAAAAGAAGCAGAAAATGACGCAGACACTGCTGTTAGAAGGCCAGGATGTCATACGAACAGTTCAAACCCTGATTGAACAAGTCCGTGAGTATCAACATATTATTTTTACGAATATATCAGAGAGGGGACCGGTAGCACAGTTGGTAGAGCACTGTCCTTGTGATCCATGAGTCACGGGGTTGAATCAGGGCAGGGATATACACGGGTCAACTTTATGTGCCGACTCGGAAACAGTATCCATGTTCTACCCCCATGTCACACTGTGGCACGTAGAAGATCTTGGTAATTCAGCCACAAGTGCAGGAGGCTGATTACACCTAAGCACGCACACATCTGGGTATTGCGACTCTGTTGCTGCTAGCTTTCCAATGGGAGGAAACAACCCGAATTTCCCAGCGATGGTACAATAAATTAATCAAAAACCAGTAAAAATACAGAAAGACGCCAAGTTTCAGTGCGCCTTTCGTTTTCCTTCAGTTCTCTTCCGTGTTCAGCATTCACTTCATGTTTTGTTTGGTGAATCAGCTGAAAAGTCTACTCGGTTCAAATAAGTTAATGGGAAATAACCCTGAAATACAAGAAGGCCATGCATACATGTTTTTGTTTTCTGCTTCAGCGCTGCCATTCGGTTGGGAAGAAAACTGCACTGCTGATGGGGTGCGATATTACATCAAGTAAGTTGATATTTTTTTTTTTTATCCGGTATATGAATGTAACTTGTCTTTTTGTTGTTAAGTCTTAGAGTTTTCTAGAGTTTAGAGTTTGTGTGTGTGTGTGTGTGTGTGTGTGTGTGTGTGTGTGTGTGTGTGTGTGTGTGTGTGTGTGTGTGTGTGTGTGTGTGTGTGTGTGTGTGTGAGAGTGATAGCAAAATGCTGGCCACTAGTGTGATGTGTGTAGTGGCACATATGTATCAAGGAAACACAAATCATTAACTTATTTACCTATCATGTATGTTCACCTCTTTTATGCCTATAATTGTCTTCCTGATAAGCTTCTATTGCCTTTGATAACTGGCAGTTTTATCTCCCACAATTCTGAGAGGAATTGGATCACGGATTCCTTTCCTCTCTACATTGTGGTCAATAAAACTACAATTAGACTTCACTTACTCAGGTAAGGTTGTCATAATTTTGCAATTTGTGTGTGGAGACCCCTTGACTTGCTTTGAGAAATATTTATCCAAGTCAGATTTACAGACCATACCTATCAGCAGGGAAGATGGAACATTTTATTATTATCTCAGGTGCAGTCATCGTCAGAATAGAAATAACTGTCGTGTTTGCATGGGTTTCTAAAGAGTGAATTCTTTTGCTTTTATTGAGGCAAACTTTCCCCACATGCTCCTTGTCCAACTGTATCAGACACACACCTCGCTAGTGCCTGGCCTATAAATGTCACGTGGGAAAGTTTAACTCAATGGAAGCAAGAGTATTCACTCTTACACAACACATACAAACCCGACAGAGTTATTTCAGAACATCGTCTCTTGAGCTTACAGTTGTTGTCTTTTCTGATTTGTGTGTAGCCACCTGAACCAGACTACCTCGTGGACCCACCCCTCATCCAATGTCGAGCATCGATCCATCACCACAGCAACCGGTCCAGGGATAGCAGGACCACCACCAGCTGTCGACGCTGGAAGGAAACCGGACAACATGAATCAGCATGGTGTCTGATGAACACGATTCCGCATGGTGTCCGATGAACGATGTTTAGTGAAGTTGGATGACCGTTTCGGCATTTCCGAGGGAGCAGTGCTAGGCAGTGTTGTGCGTCTAATTCGGACCGGTGTCAGTTTGAATCTAAACAAACCTTTCTGTAAAACGAGAAAACAAAAGTAGATCAAAAGAGTTTGTCAACATTTTGCATGCTATGTCAAAGATGAAGGGGTATTTATCTCTAGAATTCTGATAGAAAATGAAAGAGAACACAAGATTAATGGCGATTTTTTATTCATAAAGAACATTTTCAAGAGAGCCATAAAGTAGAATGGTGCAAGCTTTAGTGTATAAGTAGGTTGGGGACAGACATTTTGGGGGGTAAAGTCCAGCTAATGTAATAAAAAATATTTTGTTGCTGACAGCGGAATGGAGACAAAAAATCAGATCACGCAGTTTTGTGCATATTTGGATGAAAGGGTATCAATCTATCATATATATTTATAGTAAAGGAAATAGGCCCAGATCACATGTTTGCTTATTTGCTGAAATTACAATGACCTTTTCTACAGAAATCCTCAAGTAACTTTCCAGTGACAAGAATTTATTGTTGATCACAAACTGATTTAATGTTTTGCATGTTGAAAGCTTGCACAAACTGAAAGTTAGGCTGTACCACTTATGAAGGTTACAATACGTGCATACCCAGAAGCTAGGGTTAGATTTTCTGTTCACAGCTATATCCTTTAACATATTTATTTCTGAACTGTTATTACACAGCTTAAGGTTTCTCTTAAACTCCAGTGGTATGATCACCTGACATTTGTGAAGAAATGTGAGTGTATAGTTTGACTGTGTTGGTAGCCTTCTTGTAGTAGGTAGTAACTTTTGAGAGAATATACTGGTACTGGTAGGTGAACATTTTGAATACACATTTAATGTGAAAGTTTTACTCTTACTGTATTTGGTGGCTACGATCACACTCTGAACAGATTTTTCATAGTATGTAGTGGTCTAGTCTCCGATACTGTAACAAATCTAGCTTTCATATATGTAATTCAGACATAATTCTTATACAGTACCTGTATTTTTGACATATTCTCCCTTGTCATGTCTTTGTGTTCGATGCCTTGACTACTCTCGCTATCTGCTGATGTCACAGAAGTTATTGTTTGCTGTGCAAGAGACAGAAAACTACAACATGTTTTGTGGTAGTAAATGCGGGTGTCCTTTTGTGGCAGGCAAACTTTGGTTTAGTTAATAATCCAGCGGATAATTGAAGATGCCTGTTATTTGGAGGTGTCCTTTCTTGAGAGATATCTCACATTTGCAGGTAACCTTGTAATTATTCTGTGAGGTAATTAGAATTCTCTGAGACACAAAAGCTTGAGTAATTTAATTGTATGCTGACTTTTTAAGGTTGAGATGGTGAAGGTAGGAGTTGTTCTGTGCTGTTGTTGTTAAAAATAACTTTCTTTAATCTTTGATTAGTGAATGTAAAAGTTTTACCTGACTTGACTCTAATGCTCTTGCATGACATTTGAAAATTCTCATATTTGCAGTGTCTTTGAAATCAAATGTGAACCATAAATCTCTGCTTACGATTCATAAAGATTTGTTTACGCTGGTGCTACAGCTTTAGACATTTTAGTCTTTTGAAACCTATTTATTCATGATAAGACAACGCGGACGCTCACTTGCTTTGTGGGCTGAGTGATTCAAAGAAAGCCTTGCTTAGCTATGCATAATTGACAATTCTGACTGGTTCTAAACATGACCGTGCCATGTACTCTTTGACTCACATGGTTGTAATTCGTGTGTGTGAAAATTCTTAAGTGCCTTACGTAGATAGAAATTAGCAAAGATAGAAATTAGCGGTAGCAACAGATGGTTGTGAGGACATTGTTAGGCTTGCTTTGAAATGATGATTCTGCCGGAAGAGGGCGTCGTGCTGCCCTGTAGCAGGGTCAAAAAGCAACAGTGTGGTATGCAAAACTTTGGGGGCCCGGGTAGCTCAGATGCTAGAGCACTGGACTTGTGATCGAAAGGTTGCTGGTTCGAATCCGGGCCGGGTGAACTTTATGTGCAGACCCAGAGACTGTATCCATCTCCCACCCCCGTGTCATCACGTAAAAGACCTCGGTCATTTTGCCATAAAAAAGATGGCTGATACGCGTACCACCTAAACACGCCATACACTTGTATATCTTATCTAAAGCCGGGTTCCAACCCAGGAACATGCCCCTAATGGCTTTGCCGTGAGGGTGTAAAATTTGAATTTCTCTCATGCAAAACTCTCGCCATAAGGTGGCCCTGACAGTAAGAAGCTCAGGAAAGCAGAAAGAGAAAGAATGCTTACAGTGGAACCCCCCTTTTAAAACTCTCCCCCCCCCCTCCCCCAATTTAAGACTTTCCCCTTTTAAAGACCTTCAGATTTTTTTTTCAAAACTTCTGTCAATTTACCTCCGTTTTAAGACTCCCTCCTTTTTTTAAGACCTGATTTTGTTGGATTTTTAGAGGTCTTCAAAGAAGGGGGGGGGGGGGTCGGGGAGGGGTCCACTGTACAATGAAATGAGCAGCAAAGGTAGCATACATAATTATTAGAATTGTGACCAGGACTGTTTCTTCTTCTTCCTTCTTCTTCGTTCATGGGCTTAGACTCCCACGTTCACTCATGTTTTCAGCACGAGTGGATTTTTACGTGTATGACCGTTTTTACCCCGCCATTCAGGCAGCCATACGCCGATTTCGGGGGAACCAGGACTGTTTGAAATGTATTTAATTGTGACACATACTGCATAGCACTTTACTGATCTATTTCTGCCCGCACACATTGCTTGACATTGAATGAATGAATTTGTATGGTCATTATACAGCTTTATCTATGAAGCTTAGTTGTCTTCCATGTCACCAGCAAATGAATATGAATCGGATTATTTTTAATTTTAGATTCATTACTGGCAAAATTGTATTGGCGTAGATAAAAAATGTCCACCAAATTACCCGTGTGACTTGGAATAATAGGTCGTGAAAAGTAGGATATGCGCGGAAATGGCTGCGATCTGCTGGTCGATGTGAATGCGTGATGTATTGTGTAAAAAAATTCCATCTCACACGGCATAAATAGATCCCTGCGCCTTGAGTCCGAGTCTGGAGATACGCGCGCGATCCTAATACATCCGGTTTTCCTCTGTACGCTATCTTGTCATGACGACTTGTTGACAAACGAAGATTCGCGAAAGAAAGAGAAAAGCGCCGACTCTTGAGTAGAGAGCTAATAAAGTAATCGCTAATCGAGCGAAATGGCAATCCGCGGCGACTTCCTTAGGAGTCGGGAAGGCGCAAATCCTGTGTATCGTCAATGATAAGGACTCGGTGTTATCGAGATGGCGAGAAGGACAGTGAAGCGAAAGTACGCAAAGAGAGGTGCCTGTGCGAAAACCTCAACGATCGTGTATGGGACAAGTTTAGCGATGCAAGGCGAAGAAACATTCATGTGAGCGGAAAGATAATTCGGGAGAAAAGTCGTTATGCTTTCTATCGAGTTAGGACATTCGGATTTTACTGGTTGCGCCACAATGTCAAATGTGCTTCACTCAGCGGGTAGCGAGCATTACGCCATGAGTAAATTTTCTTTGAAATTTGAGTTAAAGTTGTTCTGCTGTAATGTGTTTGGGTGTGTGTGTGTTGATATGACAGTAAACTGCAACTGTGTGTTTGTGTGTAAACATGACAGTACATAACAGTACGTACACTGCAACCAAATTCATGACCGCCCGGGCCAAAAACTCAAACCCCCATTTTAAGACCCCCCCCTTTTTACGACCTAATTTTCAAGGTTTTTCCAAAGTCGTAAATAGGGGGTTCTACTGTAACTGTCGCTCCAAACAGTGGTGATCTACATTTACTATTGGGTTTTCTTGTTATCATGTCTTTTCTTTGAAGAGATGTTAATTGTAGGTTGGAACTAGGAGGTTCTTTCTTTCATTCTACTTCCATGACAGAGTGAGAAGTCTGTTATATTGTGTGTGATGTCTGTTTTGTAACAGGATGAGGCCTTAGTGTTGGGAGTTAGAATTTTTTAACGCTTAGGATTTACTTACAGTAGGTTTTGAAAATGCCGCTAGATTAGACAAGAAGCCTGGTTTCACATACCACTCAGTTCATTTTCCACTTGCCTGATTTGGCGCAAATCTTCATGAATGATTAATCTGAGAAAGTGGTTCAAGTGTGATTGTTCTACATTTTCTGCTTTATCACAAAACTTTACATTTATTCGCCAAAAACTGTTGCAATAGCTTTATGGTTAGTATCTTCCATGGTGATGAGTATTCTCTCTATTTGTGTACAACTAAGTCAAAGATAAATCCTTCCTGTTCTTAGTATTTGCACTGTTCTGTTCATTTGAATTTTGTTTCAACTTTGTTTGATATGGTGTAGCGTCTAAAAACGATTCGCTCACATCACAAATTGATCTGCATGCATCAGTTGTGGGTGTTAACGACCATGCAGTACAGCATAGATTTGACTTTTGGCATGATCTTCAGCTACAGAATCTGATGAACAGTTTTATCTGACTTGTACCTGGAAGGCCTGTTTTTACCACTGGTCAGAGATCAGATGCTTCACTATGGCTAAGTTCCCTTGTGACGGCTTTAAAAAACCTTTATTTATAAATGTATTTACAGAACTTTTTTTTTCTACCTATCTGATATAATTGTGACAGGGTGACGCAGTAGTCTCCCTTCACAGCAGCTCTGCACTGACAGAGTTGTCTGCCGGCCTTGACGGCTTGAGGACGGGCTAATTAATGTAGCTCAACGTTTCTTGTACGTCAGTTGTCAGATAGACACAGTGACCTGTCAATTGTGGAGAACTGTTTGTGATTGGGTCCGGCTGCTGTGGTCTCCTGGTATGCTCTAGGGAACCTTTGCGTACCGATAGGAGTTTTTGTTGGGCTAGTAATTTAGCTCTAAAATCTAAATCCTGTTCGACTGGCTTTGGATCGACAGGTGATTCTTGTGCTTCGGGCACATAATAATGCTACTGGAAGTAATAACATAATTCCAGAGGTAATGGTGGTTGTTCTGTCAAGGAGAGGAACTTGAATTTTCGCCTTACCTTGACAAATAAGTTTTGTCCTTACATGTGCTGATAAAGTTGACATTGTAATTTCTACCTGACATCCGTACCTGACCGACGTTGATTATACCTGACTTACCAATGTCAATTATATTTAAGTTCTTCTTGTAATGGATAATTATTGATCAATTTTGCACGGAAGGATGTTTTCTGTATTTTTTGTGTTTTTCTTTGTGTCTCCTTTTGACTGTAAACCCGTTTACATTAATGTGCAATGGTTAAAATCTCTTGGGATTTCTGAGGGCCTGTAAAAAAAAGTGTTGTGTGATATAGACTATTTGCATGTTGTTGTGACTGATGTGTGAAGCTGAACAGTGATCTTTTTGTCTGCATTTCTGTTTTATTGTAATTAGATCTGTTATTTAAAAAAGAAATCCATTGCATGTTATCCAGCATAATAGTAGATCTGTGTGTATAATTTACAGTGACTTTAATGTATCCTTGACAAGTTTTAAAGTCTTTATGTATTCAAGTAGATTAAGGAATGAGGTTAAGAAGTATTAGGTTTTTAAAAATGTGTTTCAGAAACAGTTGCAGGAAAGAAAATTCCTCAATAAATGAGCAAAAAGTAGCTTTAAAGTTTTTGTATCACAAAAACATGTTCGGTTGATAATAATTTTGATTGATTGAAGATGATTAACACTTACAATGTATTGTAAATGAATTATTTTTACTTGGCTCTTTTAAACAGGAAAAAACAAACCCTGTAAACATTACACTTTTTATGAGTAGATGGTACATACTGCTGTTTTATGTATTTAGTATAATGATGGGCTGTTCTTTGTACATTACTCAGGTGTCTTACATGAACTTATATCCTCGTGTACTCGGATCCATAAGACCAGACCAATATGAAAGTACACATGGTGTAATTTGTATTTTTCTTGCCTTTTTCTTGACATTCACAAATTTTATGCAGTTCAGTCATCAGTAAAGACTCAAAACACTGTAAAATGCAACACGCCTCAAACTTCAATTTGTTGTAGTTTTTTTTCCTGGTTCTCAGTTTTCAGTTTACTTGCCTATGTTGGTGTATTCAGTTTATATTTTGCCTTTTGAATGGCTCTCGCACGTTAACATTCTGTTTTGAAGAGTTTCTCTTCAATCTCGTCAGATGATTTTGATTCCAGTATTCTTTCCTGGGATTTTCTTCCGTCCTCATTTTGACCTGTATTTTGGTTGCTTTTCACATTTATATTTCTTGTTACACTTAATTCTGTTGTTTTTAGTGCTGATTTTTAGTACCCATATATTTATGTCTGAATCTA
>NC_090250.1:34433229-34515729 GCF_037325665.1 Littorina saxatilis | reverse complement strand
CACACTCTCTCTCACGTGTGCGATCTCTCTCTCTCTCTCTCTCTCTCTCTCTCTCTCTCTCTCTCTCTCTCTTTCTCTCTCTTTCTCTGTCAGTGTGTGTGTTTGTTTGTGTGTCTGTGCCGTTAGAAAAAAAAGGAAGCACAGAATAGAGAGCACAATTTTGTTTACTTCTTGTTTGTCTTCGTTGGTTGTAAGGGGGCTGCCTACTTATGAAATAGTCTCGGTTGCAACAGGAAACTGCATAGCTTTGTCTCGTTCAATAACTCTCATTGGCAGTCACAGATGAAACGAGACCGGATGCTGCAATGGTTTCTTTATGTCGTGATTTGGTCATTTGCGTCACTATTACGCAATTTCATTGACGTCAACATGACAAAGTGCTGAAATGTGTTGATGAAAGTGGGGAATGTAAAATGGCGACCGCGAAATTTTGGGGGTAGGATTGGGAAACTACCTACAGTTTCATTTTTTGGCATGGGACTTGATGTTCATATTTTCACCACAGCTCTTGAAATGAGTGGGCTGCAACATATTACATTATAAGGCATTTTCAATATCTCCGAGTACGCTAGTACTAGGGCTCAGCAGACTTTAATTGTGTGTCTGTCTGTCTTTCTCCACTTAACAGCTTATTGCTGGGAAACTACTGGGCGCAGTTCGTTCAAAAGTTGATACACTAACTTGATAATAGGTCCGATTGATCGTATTAAAACTTCATAATGTTACCTGGGACCTAAATGCGAAATAAACCACAAAAACGACTTGGCCGTAGGAGGAGTTCACACCGGCGGGGCAACACGCAGCCATTGACCTGATAGAACAGCCGAACGCGTCACACAAAAATACGTCATGACAAAGTTACACGCAAAGCGAAAGAGACTTTGACGTCATTTTACTTTTGTTCGGAATTTTCCGTCTGTTCCTAACTTGTCAGTGAAGACCTGACGTGAGTAAGCTTACCCAAAACGTCTTTGTTCTCTATTATCACTGCAGCTGTGAAATAATCAGTCTTGTGTCTCGGTCGTGTAGGTACAGAGTTTGCTTCTGCAATCATTGTGTTCGTGTTGATGACGGCTTCATAAGACAAAATAATAAGCGAATCTATCGCGAGGAAGACGTTTATGTACAAATCACCGAACCCAACCCATTTTTTGTGTGCATTTTTCTGAAGAATAAACTGCATGTGGTTAATTTCATCCGTTTAATGCTTGTCGAAACGAGCCATAAGGCTTTAGAATAAAAGATTTCACGCATTGCTTGGCCATCTGATCACAGATGAGGTCGCAGTTTGTAGGTTGAATCTATGAATCGGCCAGAGATAGATCTGCATTTCTGGTCAGAAACCAACATTCACACCACAGACATTCCAAACATTTATATTTATTGAGCGAGCCAGTCTGAAGAGTACTCGGGTCCAGCGCGAGCGTTTTTTATTTCTTAAAATGAAAAACTGCAATAGCGCAACGAAAAATGCATATAAAAAGACTATAAAACATCGCAAATGTATTTGTACTGTGACAGTCTTGCTGCATTCCATTCAAACAACACATATCTTCAATTTTCCGGATCTTAAACAGATTTTACAACCCTTTTAGTACAGATTTTAAATCTTTTTCTGTTTGTGCTTTTGCTAAATACTGAATTGGTTATCACGTTTTGGAACTCGCCAGTGAGCTTGTGTGAAGGTCAAGGTCATGGAATGTTGGTAAAAATATTGTTGATACCATTGGCTATCAGTATATGTGCAATATGAAAGCTCTGCTTGCTTTCAGCTCTGAAATGTGTTGATGTCTATGAAAGTGGAGAATGTAAAATGGCGACCGCGAAATTTAGGGGGTAGGGTTGGGAAACTGCCTGCAGTTTCATTTTTTGGCATGGGACTTGATATTCAAATTTTCACTATAGCTCGAGAAATGAGTGAGCTACAACATATCAATTGTAGGGAAATCGGAATTATTCAGAGCCTTTTTTTTCTTCTCTATATGAAGAAAAATGTAATTGCGCTAAGTAAAATTAATTAAAAAAGACGGTATAAAACATACCAAAGTGCTTTGAAATGTAATTTCTTGCTATGTTCTAATAGGTATAGCATTCACTTCCCCCCACAATTATCTAGCAAGTAGGCTACTACATGCGTACTGTCCGTTATCTTTATGTACCCATTTTAAAAAAATCAGAAGACAAAGTTATTTTAAAAAATCACAACAAATTTAAAGTGCATGGGACTAGAACAGTTCTCTGCAGATATATAATGTAGACAGAATGTTCTTTCTCCCACAAAAGTATTAACAACTTCTAATTATTCTGACCATAACTGGGCAGATCCACGCTCCGCCTTGTAATGTTCCAAAGCAATATTGTGAGACTGAACGCAATTTTGCTTTTCATTTCGACGCGTGCCTATTAGGAGCTGATTTACGAGTCAGAAAATGAGCAAGGGGGCATTGAACTTTTGTGAAAAGGATCATTGCTTTTTGCACCGTATTAGCCTTACTTCGTCGCACGGTTCCATGTGTGGCTTGTGGTACAAGTCTTGAAAGATATCACAGTTCATTACGTCTTTGACTTTGATGGTGTTAACGTATGCTTCGTTAGTTAGTTTTAACCGTAAAGCGTATACTTCACTTTTGTGAAAGAAGTGCTTTCTGTTCCGACACTTTATGCTTTGGAGGAATGCTTTGGAAAGCTACTAATCGATAAACTTATCTAAAATCATTATTGTAATACACATATATATATATGTATATATATATATATGTTTAAATGATAATATTCCGTACTGGATCACAAAACAACCACCATCTTACCCAGTCGGTTTTTTTTTTTTTTTTTTTTTTTTTTTTTTTTTTTTTCGAGAGAGAGAGAGAGAGAGAGAGAGAGAGAGAGAGAGAGAGAGAGAGAGAGAGAGAGAGAGAGAGAGAGAGAGAGAGAGAGAGAGAGAGAGAGAGAGAGAACTGATATCATACAGTATAATCAGTAAAGAGCTCGTGTGTCGTTATTACCCAAACCTAACAGTATAAGCTTCAGAGAGAATGGTATGGCCCCCTAGTAATCTATCGGTGCGTGAAGGAGCTCTTGTTATTGAGATCGTAAATTCGACATCGTCATAATTATTATCTGCGAACATCCATGTAAGTCTGTCTGTCTGTGTAGACTAATCTGTAGGGGACAGTATGCACAGTATCTGTCTTTTTTTCTGTCTGTTTGCTGATTTCAACGTGGTATGGCTTTTACGCGGCAAACTGTTTATCAGTCTTATGAGTCTTCTGTAAGACGAGCAGCGTTTGGCCTGAAACAATAGACCATCCAATAAACACCAGCGAAGATCTCATTGACGCCGCGGTCAAGTGTTTTGAGTGGAAAGACAGAACAAAAATCATCTGTGTGGGAATTCACAGCGGCTCGTAAACTTGATCATTTTGTGTGTGTGTGTGTGTGTGTGTGTGTGTGTGTGTGTGTGTGTGTGTGTGTGTGTGTGTGTGTGTGTGTGTGTGTGTGTGTGTGTGTATGGATGTATGTCAGTGTGTGTGTGTGCGTGTGTGTGTGTATGTGTGTGTGTGTGTGTGTGTGTGTGTGTGTGTATGTGTGTCACTGTGTGTGTGTGTGTCACCGTGTGTGTGTGACGGTGTGTGTGTTTGTGTGTGTGTGTGTTTGTGTCCAGCTTGTGTCAGTGTGTGTATGCGTGTGTGTGTTTGTGTTTGTGTGTGTGTGTGTGTATGTGTGTGTGTGTATGTGTCACTGTGTGTATGTGTGTCACCGTGTGTGTGTGACGGTGTGTGTGTGTGTTTGTGTCAGTGTGTGTGTGTGTGTTTGTGTGTGTGTGTGTTTGTGTGTGTGTGTGTGTGTGTGTGTGTGTGTGTGTGTGTGTGTGTGTGTGTGTGTGTGTGTGTGTTTATGAGTGATATAACATCATAAGACTAGAGAAAAAGAAAAGTTCTTGGCACATTCTCACCTTATTTCAGTGAGGCAGGCTACACCATTTTAAGCAAATCCGTGTGTGGCCTAACTCTTCCAGAACCTTATTACTTGCACTCTTCCTCTCATTTTGCGCCAAGAAGTTCTTCGATCTTCTCTTTCCCCTTCTATCCGCTTCACTCTCTTCTCATCTTTCCGTCTCTTTTACCCCTCACCCCCATCCCCCTTACCCCTCACCCCCCACCCCTCACCCCACCCCTTCCCTCGCCTCCGGCCAACCTTCAACCCTTTCTCCCTTGGACAATAAAGAAGAAATGTACGAGGGAAAATATGAGGCCAGATCGCATTATCCCGAAGCCTCTTAAAACGAGAAATATCAGGAACGACATTAGGAAGGGTTAGCATGGAGCGAGAAAATATTGTGGAGAAGATAATCAGGCCTCAAACTACCGCAGGGCGAAAGGAGGGGAAGGGGGTATAATGAGGAGAGAGAAATAAAAAAACCGATGGCGTGGGCAATAGCAGGGGAAGGAAGAAGAGGAGGAGGAGGAGGAGAAGGAGGTTGAGGGGGATGGAGGAGTAGGAGGGTAGGGAAGGAGGAGGAGGAATAGGTGGAGGAGGAGGAGAGATAAAGATGAGTAGAAGGAGAAGATGTGGCAGGAGAAGAAGAAGCAGGAGGAAGAGGGGGGGGGGGGGGAGATGAGGATGAAGAAAGTAAGAATAGGAGGGGTGGGGGGATAGAGAAGTGCGAAGAGTTCTGTCAGAGCATATTGGAGTCGACTTGTAAACAACAGGGCAAATGTGACCCTCCACCACGGAATGAGTCGCATGTCACCTTTGCATGATTTTCATATTTTTACATATTCCTAAAGAGTTTTTTATGCTCTATCCAGTGGTGAAAACCGTGTTAGAAAAGAGCGAACAGATGACCACTTGTTCTGGTGTTGACAGCTGATGGGTAACTGTCCTGTGGTTGGGACGTCTTATGCAGAGATTTGATGATGGTCTTTATCTCTGTCACTGTGTGTCAGGCATGCTTGCTCATCCTTTGCACCCGGCTTGGCCATTCTGTCCGTCTGTTTTTTTCCTTCTATCCCACAGTGAGAGGGCATCTTAAGCTACCTTTGGACACTTGATGTTGTAGTAACCGAGTGCCGAAACACTACGATCACCTCGGGAGGCGAAGTGCAATCAAACAGGATTGAAAATGTTAGGGCTAATTTCTTAGCCCTATAAAAACTGTTATGCACACCCGAAGGTTTCCATGAACATTACAGACAATCGGAAATCACCAGACCCCATCACAAACAGAATTCCACAATCCACCGGTGTTGACCTAAAGGCCAACAACTCGGGTGCAGAGTCTGCTGTGAAAGGAGCGGTAGCCTCCCCTGTCACATTGTAAAGTGTCTTTGCAAGTTGAGGCAGGTTGTTGTTGTTGTTGATTGCTTGTAGCATAGACAGGGCATCAGTCAGGAAGTCAACCTGAGTGTCGGGATTGACTTTGCTGCTGATGGTGTTGGCTGCATGGATCAGTGCTTACATCTCTGCTCTGTGCCAGGTATGCCAGTCACCCCGTTGATCTTCTCTATCTATAGGTGTTAACTTCATTACGTCCGTGATGATGTCACGTGTTGGTCTGGGTTCGTTTATGCATTTTAACAGACGGATGCAGATAATAGTCATTCATACAGAAGGACAGCCGACATCGTGTGTAGCCAGGAAAAGGAAGATACTTTATTAATACGCATGTCTGCATACATAATTAACCTAGGGGAATAATTCGTTAGCATACTACCTGATAGTATGGCAGCAGTTATCTCCTCAACAATGCTCAGCGTTTGGTTTTGGACTTTCTTCACGGCCTGAAGGTGTGTCTTGGCTCCTGTCGCCCAAGAGTTTGACCCGTACTCAATGTGATGTCATACGGTCCATTGAAACTCTGTCTTGATGAACCCAGTGTCCTTAACTTATTGTCTCCGTACCCACTCATATGGCTCTATCTGACCTGGTACGGATATATCCGTACACACAGTCACTTCAGTCGCTTCCTGTAACATCGATCTAACGCCTGCATTCCATCGTGTTGATACACAGTTTCTACACAGTTACTACAATTCTGAATGACCGGCTGCAGCACAGCTGGTCTCGGCTAAAAAAAACCTTGGTCAACATAGGTGGGCAGGGCCGGATCTGGGGGGGGGGGGGGGGGGGGGTCCTGGGGTTCCGGACCCCCCCCCCCCCTGGCCATCCAATGTACCTCTCAGAGAAAAAAAAAATGTGGACTTTGGACCCCTGCCTTCAGTTGGAACCCCCCCCCCCCCCCCTCAAACGAACTTGGTCCGGCCCTGGTGGGGTAGAAAGTGTTAAGGCAGTTTTCTCGTGATGTTCAGTGTTTGTCTGGCTTTTGCTTCCGCATTCATGATGTGGTGTTTCCGTGTCATGTGTTTGTCGTGGGTGACCCTTAGGTAGGAGTGCTTGTCTTCAAAGTTCAGTGGTGTGTTACTCAACGTTTTTTATTTTGCAAACATGAACATGTCTGTCTCATACTTTCTCTACTTCATTCATTCGTACTGTAGGGTTTTCCCTATTTACTGTCTCTCTCTACTCTTGCCGCTCGACCTGTCTCTCTGTATCTGTTTACCTCTTTTTACCCACCTTGCTATTTCGTCTGCTCCTCTTGCGTTATGCACTACTTAACCTGAGTTATCAGATACTGCCCTCTTGCTCTCCCAATTAACTAGATCTTCAGACACACATGCATACTCACCCTTGACAAACACGCACACATGCGCGCAGTCACTCGCTCAACATTCACACACTCACTGACTCAGACATGCGTGCACACAGAGAGACTCACACGTACATACAACAATAAGTTTGAATGATGATGATACTTCAGAAAAAAATCATTCCTCCATCTCCAACCGTAGACACAACAAGGTTAATGTGTCCTTACGTCAAATCAATGAAATGACAAACAATCTTGAAATTAAACTAAATCGCACTCCTGTCATTTTATAGAATTTTAATTGACAATATTAACAAAGAAAAAAATAATACATTTTCAAATTCATATTCTTTGCCTGTTGACCTAAGCTCAAGGACGCTTTTCTATGACCGTCAATGCCAAAGAAACGAGAAGCCGATCCATTTCCTTGGTGCTATTCTCACGGAGACTTTGGAGGAAAGGCTGAGAGGAGAGTAAAACGTTTGCCCTTAAAACAGATTTATAAAACGCTGGCTTTTCTAAATAATCGATGATTTATAATTTCAAGCCACCAGCGGCATTTAAGGCAGATACATCTTGTGTTGGCTAATAGCCTGAAGACATGCCCGAAGTAATTCGTTTCTGCCCCCGTTTTTTAAGCCATTGTTTTCCCACGACCAGTTCTTAGCAAAAGAGCCGTGAATTATGGTGGGATGTAACCTCTTGCATTCTCGAATATATTTAGCATCAGTGCTGTTTTAATGATAACGTATCTAATTACTGCTTATCTGTTTAACAAAAAGTACAGGGAAGAGAGAGAGTGAGAGTGAGAGTGTGTGAGAGAGAGAGAGAGACAGAGACAGACACAGAGACAGAGACAGAGACAGACGGACAGAGAAAGAGAGAAAGAGAGAAAGAGACAGACAGAGAGAGAAAGAGAGACACAGAGAGAAAGAGAGAAAGAGAGAAAGAGAGAAAGAGAGACAGACAGACAGACACACACAGAGAGAACTCAGAGTATTTATTGCTCCCAGGCTAAGTGCAAATTGCGCATTGGGGAGGGGGGTGTAGGAGATACAAAGTCAACGGCAGCAAAAATCCGACCGAACAAACAAACGTAGAGCTATTTTAGAGTTTTGTGTGTTCCAGAAGTTAAAAAAACAAAAAGATACAATGTTTTCACTGATTAGCTATTCCTGTAACATGTGTAACGTCTAATTGAAGAATGGCTATAGTCGGTTTTTGGTAGCTGTGTTTTAACGGCCCGGACTGTTTGATCACAACGACCGTGATATTCTCCGGCAATGTAATAGGGAGATTAATTAGCCATTTCGCATTATATATAGAAACCAGTACGTAATGCGTTTATTCGAGCAGAATGCAAGTAGGCTTTTTCTCGATTGATATATTCACCAAATGAAAAACAAGCTGTTTGCTAATTGGCACAATAATTTCATTTTACATCAGAATTAAATCTTCGGGTTACTAATTTGGTATACAGTTGGTATTTAGCGTTGGCGTTAGTGTTTAAAGGAAGTCATAAGTCATGAAGCAGCCCGCTAATTGTAGAGACTAAAAGGCACACTCCTTCTCGTGGGCTCACCGTCTCAGATCTGGTCAGTCTTTCCCACGGGATACGACCATCCCTCCACTTGGTCACATACCAAAAACCAACACCCTAACTGCTTGTTGTGGTGAGTGGATATTTTTATGACATTTTATTTTTACTGTAAAGCCACTGGTGGGGTTTAGGAAATTAATTCATAACAAATTTCCACTGTGCAAACAGGGCAACACGGCTGTTAATTTTTGGTATGTGACCAAGTTGTGGATGCTCATAACCCATGAAAAGGCCTGGCCAGACGTGACCCGGAGAGCCCAACTTCACGGAAAGGAGTGTGCCTTTAAAGCTGTGGTCTATTTATGACTATCCGGGGCTACGAGTTTGAAAAGATAGGGCTGAAAATCATGTACAGAATTCTGTACAGCAAACGCTACCCGAAACCCCATCTATACGGCGTGTATGACCTTGAGAGCTTCATTCAACGCTTGAATTTTGAAGTGGTAACATCCGGTTTGCTCACGTTTGCTGTTCAGAATTCTGTACTTGATTTTCATCCCTATCTTTTCACCCTCGTAGCCCCGGAAAGTCATAAATAGACCACAGCTTTAAGGCAGCTTGAGATGCCTTGATGGTGTTTAGGGGGCCAGTAGCTCAGTTGGTAAAGCACTGGACTTGTGATCGGAAGGTCGCAGGTTCGAATTCGGGCCGGGACGGACACGGGTCAACTTTATGTGTAGACCCAGAGACGGAAGCCATGTCCCACCCCCGTGTCACCACAATGGCACGTAAAAGACCTCGCTCAATCTGCCATAATTAGTGCAGACGGCTGATACCACCTAAGCGCGCATACACTTGTGTATCTAGTCAAAAGCCGTGACGGCGTAAAACTCGAATCATATAACCCATATCTTGTCCTTAAGAGGCGAAATATTTAGCCTGTAGGACATAAAGCATTCTCTCTTTCCAGATGGTGTTCGTCTGTCTTGAGACCTGCTCAGAGTCACCGTCCTTCTCGTGATCGTGTAGTCCACCACAAATGTGACCAGGATTTTACAATGCATACGAGCATCCTTCCATTTTCATATATACAGTCGAACCTGCCTTGAAAACCTATTGATGACGACCACCTGTCCATTACGGCCACAGCAAAGGATCTCCGACGAGTTTCCCACAATAATGTACCTTTCCACAACCAAAAACCAAGAATGGTAGGTAATGGGAACGTTTATTATAGACAAAACAAAAAACGCCGGTGTAACACGAAATTTTTACTCCACGAAAAATTTACTCCGGAGTAAATATTTCGTACGAAATTCTTACTCCGAGTACACTTTTTGTACGAGAAAAGAACTCCCCAAGGCACGAAAAAATGACTCCCTTCAGGAAATTTTTACTCCCCATTTTTTTCACTTCCAGTAAAAATCTCGTACACAAAAATGGGATGCGGGCGAAGGGATAATGCCAATAAGTGATCTCGCGCACACGAATGTCGCGCTACCCTCCTTCCACCCCTTCCACCACCAAGACTAACAGGGGACAAGGGAGTAAAAATTTCGTACACCGGGCATGGGAAGTTAATTGCTTGTGTTTGGGTGAAGTAATTTATTCGTTATTTATTCGTCAGGGGAGTAACATTTTTGTACGAAATGTTTACTCGGAACTCACCTGTCTTGGGGAGTCATTTTCTCGCGTAACGGGGGAGTGCTTTTTTCGTAAAGGGAGTAACTTTTTCGTACGAAATGTTTACTCCGGAGTAAAAATCTCGTGGGGGTAATTTTCTCGTGTTACACCGGCATTTTGCAAGCGAGTAGTGCTCAACACGATCTTGAGATAAGTTCATTATCTGTTTCATAAGTATCTGTCTGTCTGTCTGTCTGTCCGTCTGCTTCAAAGACCTTGGGTCGACGTGCTAGTGAATGTAACGTATTGTTTTGTCTATAATAGACGTTCCCATTACCTACCATTCTTGTGTTTTGATTGTGAATTTTGGAACGTTGGCAGCTCTATCTGTTTTTTAAAATTTTGTTGTACCTTTTTCACAGCAAACACCTGTCTATAGTTTTAACCACGTTTGGTTGGCCCCTTGGCTGGTCGTTATACACAGGTTTAACTGTACTACAAATCAACGGACTGACCGTTCAATGTGAAGAGTGACCTATATCCACTTGAAGATTAACTCGGTCAAAACATGATCGTCTACTGGGTGGGTGGCCGAGTGGTAACGCACTTGCGCTTGGAAGCGAGAGGTTGCGAGTTCGACCCTGGGTCAGGGCGTTAGCAATTTTCTCCCCCCTTTCCTAACCTAGGTGGTGGGTTCAAGTGCTAGTCTTTCGGATGAGACGAAAAACCGAGGTCCCTTCGTGTACACTACATTGGGGTGTGCACGTTAAAGATCCCACGATTGACAAAAGGGTCTTTCCTGGCAAAATTGTATAGGCATAGATAAAAAATGTCCACCAAAATACCCGTGTGACTTGGAATAATAGGCCGTGAAAAAGTAGGATATGCGCCGAAATGGCTGCGATCTGCTGGTCGATGTGAATGCGTGATGTATTGTGTAAAAGATTCCATCTCACACGGCATAAACAAATCCCTGCGCCTTGAATATGTGCGCGATATAAAATTGCATAAAAAAAATAAAAAAATAAAAATCCCTGCGCTTAGAACTGTACCCACGGAATACGCGCGATATAAGCCTCATGTTGATTGATTGATTGATATCCACTTGAAGATTAACTCGGTCAAAACATGATCGTCTCCTGTGCTAAAAACCAGGCTGTTGAATGTTTGTTATGTGCCCGAATAAAAGGATACCCAGTGGCGCATGTCAAACCAAAACTAGTCATACCTGAGATGACGTACAGGACTGGAATCGAGGGAGGCGGGCGTAGGGTATGGGGTGTTCCTTGGTTGCGGAAGCCCCCCCCCCCCACCCCCCTGCAAATGTACCTCTCTTCTCAAGGCGAGACCTGGAATACTCCTTTAACAGGCTCAATTTTGCAGCTTATGGAGGGTTTTGCCCCCCCCCCCCTATCTTAATCCCCCTTTGTCCCTGCACCCCAACAACAGGCTCCTCGGCAGCCCCTTTAGGCAGCCTCATTTGGGTATCCCCTTCCCTTCCTCCTTTGTCAGACACTCCTCCGAAAACGGCGTATGGCTGCCTAAATGGTGGGGTAAAAAACAGTCATACACGTAAAATTCCACTCGTGCAAAAAACACGAGTGTACGTGAGAGTTTCAGCCCACGAACGCAGAAGAAGAAGAAGAAGTCAGACACAAGGTCCACCCCTACTAAACGTACATGATGGCTAACACTGGTAGGACTGATCTTTGTGATCAATCGGAGTAAAAATGCCCTGAGAACGAGATCAGACCTGAAGCCTCAAAATAATTGGACGAAATCTACTTCGCGAAGTCTACTTGACGAAGCTGACTGCACAACGCTTTGACACTGAATTTTCGGTAACAAGACTTCAGAAAGTCGACTTCGGGCTCAGTTAAGTGCATCCTTAAATGTGTACTCATCTTCCCTACATGTGTGCTTTATCTTGGAGCTACCATAAAAATACACCGTTTTTCTCTTCAAGTCATTTGACCACAACATTCTTGAAACAGACTAACATGAACTAACATGATTCGATTCATCGCTTTGCTTATTTTTTATTTAATAAATTTTCACTAAGTCAATCTGAAAGCCATGTTTTATGTGATCATATACTATTATTCTACATACACTGATAAAGCAAATACACATTACATTTTAACACAAACAGGTCGGTTTTAAGAATGTTGTAGTCAAATGACCTGAAGAGAAAAACGGTGTATTTTCATGTTAGCTCTTGGCCTTAAATTAAGAACATCCTTAAAAGTGTATATTAATTCATCTTCCCTACAGGTGTACTTTACCTGCACGACTGCCCAGCCAAGGTCAACCTGCCCGTCTACCTGGTGGCACTGGGCGCCGTGCTGCTCGTGCGCGTGATGTGCTGCGCGTGGCGCTATGGTGTCGCGTACCGCACGTGCTGCGGACAAGAAGGTGAAGGTCACGATGAAGGTGAAGGTCACGATGAGAGGCGTTTCGCTGTGTCTTGGCTGGAAGGGGTGGAGCAAGTGCTGGAGGTGACTCTCGTGGTTCTGCTGATCCTGGGTGAGTCTTGAGTCACGTGCAGGATATACAGTGGAACCCCCCCCCCCAACCCCCCCCCCCCCATTAAGACCTCCAAAATCCTGCGGAAATCAGGAGGGAGTCCTAACACATGGTACATTTCCCGAAATTATTAACACAAAATCTCAGAAAGGGGGGGGGGGGGGGTATTCTTAATGTCAGAGGTCTTAAAACAGGGTGTTCCATTGTATTTCGATCACAAACATTGAGGCATGGGGGAACATGATGAATGATCGACATGTTTATTGATTTGACTGACCAACTGATGAATGATTGCCCTATTCGTTGGTTTGGCTGACTGACTGGTTACTGATTAATGTGTTGTTATTGACTGACTAATTAATGATTGATCTATTATTGTTGATTTGGCTGACTGACTGATGAATAGTTGACCTGTTCATTGATTCGACTGACTGACTGATAAAGACTTGACCTGTTCATTGGTTTGACTGACTGACTGACTGATACAGAATTGATCAGTTCATTGGTTTGACTGACTGACTGATGAGTGACTGTTTAATGACTGATCTGTTTGTTCATTTCCAGAAAGCATTCAGGTGTACAGTCTGTACGGACACTCGGACCTGGAAAACACCGCCTCGGCGTCCTACTGCCACCATCTTCTGTATCCCTTCTCCTTCTGGAGTCTGGCTGCTCTTTACTTCCTCCTCGCCGTTGCTATCGTCGTTGTCGTCGCCAGCAGCCTCTGCTGCCCAACAGCCTCCAGTAAGATTTGCTGCATGCAGCCTTAGAACGTAGGTGGAAGGATTTTAGTGGTGTTAGTGTTCGGGATGTTAGAAAGTTATTATGTTTTTCGTTCTCAGGAAGCACAGATGAAAATAACGTCCTCCTTGTTGCTATCGTTGTTGTCGTTTTCAACAACCTCTGCTGTCCCAAAGCCTCTTGTTAGACTTCCTGCCTGCAACCCTAGCACGTAGACCGGTGGATGTTTAGAAAGTTAACAGAGGTTTTTCATTCTCAGGAAGTTCAAATGAAAACAATGTCCTCCTCCTCGTTGCTGTCGTTGTGATCGTCGTTAGCAGCATCTGCTGCCCAAAAGCCTCTTGCAAAACTTGTTGCATGCAACCTTAGCACGGAGGTGTAAGGTTTTTAGGGATGTTAGTGTTCGGGATGTTACTCGTTGCTATCGTCGTTGTCGTCGTCAGCAGCCTCTGCTGTCTCAAAGTCTCTTGCACGACTTGCTGCCTGCATCCCTAGCACGTAGGTGGAAGGATTTTTGTGGTGTTAGTGTTCGGGATGGTAGAAAGTTAACAGATGTTTTTCAACAAATGAAAATAACGTCCTCCTCGTTGCTATCGTTGTTGTCGTTGTCAACAACCTCTGCTGTCCCAAAGCCTCTTGTTAGACTTCCTGCCTGCAACCCTAGCACGTAGACCGGTGGATTTTTAGAAAGTTAACTGATTTTTTTCTTTCTCGGGTAGCACACATGAAAATAACGTCCTCCTCCTCGTTGCTATCGTCGTTGTCGTCGTCAACAGTCTCGGCTGCCCCAAAGCCTCTTGCAAGACTTGGTGCATGCAACCTTAGCACGGAGGTGTAAGGTTTTTAGGGATGTTAGTGTTCGAGATGTTAGAACAGTTTTTCTTTCTTAGGTAGCACACATGAAAATAACGTCCTCCTCCTCGTTACTATCGTCGTTGTCGTCGTCAGCAGCCTCTGCTGTCTGAAAGCCTCTTGCAAGACTTGCCGCATGCATCCATAGCACGTAGCTGGAAGGTTTTTAGTGATGTTAGTGTTTGGGATGGTAGAAAGTTAACAGATGTTTTTCAACAAATGAAAATAACGTCCTCCTCGTTGCTATCGTTGTTGTCGTTGTCAACAACCTCTGTTGTCTGAAAGCCTCTTGCAAGATTTGCCGCATGCATCCCTAGCACGTAGGTGGAAGGGTTTTAGTGATGTTAGTGATCGGGATGGTAGAAAGTTAACTGAGGTGTTTTCTTGATATAAGTCTATAAGAGTTTAACACTACATTCCTTCCCATGAAGGTGATCTTTACATCAGTTCAGATCTGCCCGGAATTGCACATGGGAGAAGAACTTTCTTTGACTTGAACACATACCAAAAATTAAGAGTCTGACTGCTTGGTGTGCAGAGTGACATGTGATTGCTGAATTGTGTTGGTGATACCTATGCCATCTGATAAATCAATTCTGACAAAAATTCCTTCTCTGCACAATTGGCCGCCAGGGTGTAGGTTTTTCGTATGTGTCGAAGTGGATGAATGCATTTATACTATGTATAATCCTGGGCAGATGTGCAGTTAGCGGTGTTCATGTTTACCTGCACGAGCTGGATGGTTGATTGTAAATATCACGGTGCTGCCAAATGTTGTGTTTTTGCGAAGATGATTATGGTCGTATCAGGACGTAACTGTTTTGTGCAGGCAGGGCGACTCTACCTATTGTTGTCAGCTGACCCCCCCCCCACCTCCCCCCAACCCTTATTTTTTTTTGTTTAAAGCTCTTCAGTTATGTATTGGAACCGTCCTAGATGAATAAATATTTTCTTCTTGTATGTCAAACTGAGGTTACGCTTATGACATGCATCGTGTTACAGAGAGGCAGACACAGCAGACAGACAGACCGCGCGCACGCACGCACGCATGCACGCACGCACGCACGCACGCACGCACGCACGCACGCTCACACGCACACATACACACACACACACACACACACACACACACATACACACACACACATACATGATATATTTCGATCGGTTGGTGTTCGCATGCAGCTCATGTGTAAAGTTCGCACATCATTTAGCCTAATGTTTAGAGCTAACTACAATGTATCAGGGATTATGTGTTTTCGCCGTTTTGTGGTGTTGGACGCACATTTCATGACGCGTTGTATTATGGTACATGCGCATGAATAGGATACTGCGCTCATAAAAAGACCCCCCGCGGGTTAGGGGGAAGAATTTACCCGATGCTCCCCAGCATGTCGTAAGAGGCGACTAACGGATTCTGTTTCTCTTTTTACCCTTGTTAAGTGTTTCTTGTATAGAATATAGTCAATTTTTGTAAAGATTTTAGTCAAGCAGTATGTAAGAAATGTTAAGTCCTTTGTACTGGAAACTTGCATTCTCCCAGTAAGGTCATACATTGTACTACGTTGCAAGCCCCTGGAGCAAATTTTTGATTAGTGCTTGTGTGAACAAGAAACAATTGACAAGTGGCTCTATCCCATCTCCCCCCTTTCCCCGTCGCGATATAACCTTCGTGGTTGAAAACGACGTTAAACACCAAATAAAGAAAAGAAAGAAAGCTCATAAAAAGTGCGTAAAGGCCGAATACGCCACGCATAACACTAATACTTGTGTTAGATTGATCAAAAATAATGATCTCATTTATTTTATGTTTGTAATGTTATACTAGTATAAGATGCTTGCACACTTGGTTTGGGTGAGTAGAAAAATGGGTGTGCTTGTCAATACAAGAACTTTTGTGTTTGATCAGTTTTTGTCTTATTGAAAGTCCTAATACTTCTTAAAACCCCTTCACTGCCCAGCACGTACTAGGTACGTGGTCATGTTTGGTTTGTCATACGCCCATACACGTACTAGGTACATGGCATTTACATCAGCACTTTTCAGGACATTTGTGAAAACTAAATGGGAGGTAACCACTGTCCAACTTCTTGTAGGGGTTTAAACACAGTTCTTTCCCATTGACCGTTCAGATAAGTTAGTACCACGTGGTGAAATGGCGGCCGAAAGTCGGACATCAACTCGTAGACCTGTTTTCAAATGATACAGTGTTCTGGAAGCTCTACAAGAAGTGATTTATGGATTACCACACAGAAGAATACTTTTATGGGCTGTAATGTGAGTACCTGATGTTTGACACCAGTTTTAGCTGTGTTTTCTGCGGTTTTACATGCTGCAGTGTGTGTGAAAGTTTGGAAACTGTAATTTTTGACAAAAATGGTCATTATAACGATTTTTACTATAACAATCACAAACAATGTCCATTGATCATGTCATCACATAATAGCAAAGGGTGTAAGCAAACCACATGCCAAAGATCTAAGAGATATCTCAATAAATGATTGAGCAGTGAACAGATTAGTGAACCTACCAAAGAAAGCGAAACTTGCCCTGGCGCACAGCAATACCAAAATGCTGTTATACTGTGGCAGTGAAGGGGTACGATATATATGTTTTATGATGGGGGGCCCGGTAGCTCAGTTGGTAGAGCACTGGACTTGTGATCGGAAGATCGCAGGTTCGAATTCGTGCCGCAACGGACACGGGTCAACTTTTTGTGCGGACCCAGAGACGGAAGTCATGTCCCACCCCCGTGTCACCACAATGGCACGTTAAAGACCTTGGTCATTCTGCCATAAGTGCAGGTGGCTGAATACACCTAAACACGCAGACACCTGAGTCGCTGCTAGCTTTCCAATGGGAGGAAGCGACCCGAATGTCCCAGCGATGGGACAATAAAGTAATGAAAATGATGTTTAATTTTTTTATCGTTGATGGACAAGCTCGATGCGTCGAGGAAAGTTTTCCATTGTAAAAAGTGCACTACACTGGTCTATTTCCGTCATTGTTACATGCACAGCAAGCAACACTTTAAGCTCCCCATAATAATAATAATAAGGTGAGCTTGGCAGAAGCTAGTCCACGTCTCTACCTCGCAATGTGTGTGGTTGGGTGCAAATTCCATTCAAAAAGCAGCTTTGCGCGTGAGGTTTGGATTAGTGTCAGCAAAACTTTTCACGAAGTATTTTGAAATGCTTAAATACAGCAAAAAGAAGAATATATTAGGTACATATTATATGCCTACTGCAGTTACAGCAGGCAGTTTCGGAAGCTGTTCGTGTGATATTTCTAGAATTACCTCCCTTCATTTGCTAATGCGACCCGTATCTTTTGTGTTATGAGAACAGAAAACGCTGTATCACTTCACCCGGCGCAGGGGTGAACATTAAAGGGTTAATGTTCATTTTAGTAAGGTCAATTTTGGTCATTTGTTTTTGTCTGAGCAACAGCTGCTCTTAATGAAGTGGAGGACATGTTGTTATAAGTATTGAATTTATCTTGTTAACATTCATTGGTATTGTTTACATTATTGAATTCGCATTTGTTTTAATTGTATTTGACCTGCATGGACTCCATAAGTAATGATCAAGTGCATATGTTTTTTATGTATTGATGCCCGGTCAGGTCTCTCTCTCTCTCTCTCTCTCTCTCTCTCTCTCTCTCTCTCTCTCTCTCTCTCTCCCTTCAAGTCTCAATGATTGAAAGTGTGTGTGTGTGTGTTTGTGTGTGTGTGTGTGTGTGTGTGTGTGTGTGTGTGTGTGTTTGTTTGTGCAGGGCCGGACTACCAGGGGGGTTATGGGGGTTGCGCACCCCCCCCCCCCCTAGCCTAAACATGTACCTCACTTATTTAAAACATTTTTTATTATTGTTTATTTTATGCCGTTTCATGCAAGGAGCGACCATTTTGCTATCTCAGAATATGACCTACCCATCAGCTTCAGGGGGCTTCGCCCCCTGACCCCCACTGGCACACCCCCCTCCTCTTAGCCTAGTCCGGCCCTGTTGTGTGTCTATGCGTGCGTGCGCGCGCGCGTTTGTGTGTGTGTGTGTTTGTGTGTGTGTGTGTGTGTGTGTGTGTGTATGTGTGGGTGTGTGCCTGAAAATAGAATAAGTCAAATATCTTGATCATTAGAAAATACACGATATGTACAGAGAATCACGGAACTTGTGACAGTGCACTAGATACTAAACTTCCATACATTTTCCACTGCATCACACACGCTCACTCACGCTGAAAGATATACCGTAGTAACAAAGCCGCAAACCCCAATACAAAAAGTCAGACATGAAGTCTCATAACGTCGACACGATCAGAACAATTGTAAATTTTGTGCATGTTTTGCTTCTGTTACGAATAACACCTGTTCTTGTTTGCGTAGAAGACATTTTGTGATGAATGTTAAATCTTCACTTCTGAGGTAAATTTGATGTTGACGAATTCGTGTTAGCTAGAGCAACGTTTGCTCTTAATGATTTTGACGACTTGTTGTGATTTATGTAAAAAAATCTACCTTGTTAACATTCGTTGTTATTGTTAATTTGGATGAACTTTGATGAATTTTGATGTGTTTTTGGAATATATTAAAGGACACAAAAAAACTTCCGCTGTTAAATGCATTTGATTTACGTGTGTACTCAAAATGTATCGATGCCCGGCAAAACTTCCCCCCTCCTCTCTCTCTCTCTCCATCTCTCATTTTCTTGTTTGTGTCTGTCTGTCTGTCTGTCTGTCTGTATCGTTTTGTCCTATAACTCGTCCAACAGCCTCGTCATGGACCATTAAGCAGTTCCATATTTAATCTGACTGTCACAAGTTATCAAGCACATCGGGTGTTTTCCTCGGAGGGCCTGCGGTGTGAGGCAACAAGTAACATACAGACCAGTCAAAGTCCCGGTGGTTGTCCGAGAAGAATGGAACCGACTTTTGAGGAAAAAGCTCGAACGGCTGTGAGCAGACAAGATGCAGGTATTTCAACCTGCAGATACCAAAACTACATAATGAGTTCTGCCTTTCAGGGGAATTACCACCGCACTTACCCTTCTTGCGAGGGTGGAGAGGGGAAAAGGCTTCATATTGATGATGAAAAGGGAGGAAAAGGGGGGGAGGGGAGGGAGGGGAGGGTAGAAAGGGACTGTCCCAATTTTGTTGCTACCATCTGGGGCAAACACGACTTGATAGTCTAATAAACAGTGCAAGCGAAGCATAACATACACAGGAAATGATGAGGTCAGGCTGACTGGACCTGCCGTCAAGTTTCACAATACGGACACCGGTCTAATTTACCGTGTTTATATATTCAATTAAAACAGCCAACTTTTCGCAAGCACACACTAGCCATGTAGTAGCAGGGGTGTTGGTAGACATTTTCATGTTGGGACATTTGGCCGAAACTGTCAGAAAGCTTTAGGACATCTTGGACAATTTTCGGCTATTATTTTGGCTCATACAAAGTCACCGCAACATTGAAGCCAAGACTCTTCTTCTTCTTCTGCGTTCGTGGGCTGAAACTCCCACGTACACGTGTTTTTTGCACGAGTGGAATTTTTACGTGTATGACCGTTTTTTTCTCCGCCATTTAGGCAGCCATACGCCGTTTTCGGAGGAACAGCCAACACTCAAGAGGGGAACACCAATACATACAATCGTTGTCTTAGGAACACAGATTACAGGGGCAGAGCAGTTAAGCCAGAAGGGGGGTGGGGTACAACCTGGAGTCCAGGGTCCCGCCTGGGGGTCTGGGGGGCAAAGCCCCCCTGAAGCAGAAGAATTTTAGCTATTTTATAAACAATCTGTGGCTTATCCTTGATTTTAAACATGATCAACTGGTGTCAGCAGACACTCATTATTTTTTTAACGTTAGTATTAAATAATGGCAATTTATCTTCACTGATATCCGCTCCCGACATCATATAGTATGGTTAGAAGGAAGACATGTCGCATACTGTGACAACTAAACAATTAACGTTTCCCCCGGCTTTACAGACAGAAAAAGAAAAAACAATTTCACAGACAGAATTTTTTTTTTTTTTTTTTGGGGGGGGGGGACCCCTGTAACACCCCGTGGATTATATGTTGCTGATTTAACTACATCAGACACCAGTTCTCTGAAACTTTTTCAAACCTTTATCTTTAATTTCTTGAAAGTAAACCTCTTCCGATCTTGTGCAAACCTTGACAAGCCTTGGGAAACATGACTGGTAAAACACCAAAAAGACCGTGTAGGGTGAGCCATTTTGCTTGAAAACCACGATTTGGAGGACGCTTTTCATTCTCTGGCTCAGCAGATTTCGAATTCGCGGTGACTATCGTCTGCTATGTCGTCTGCTTCGATCGACTCGTCAACACTACTACCACTCACACTGACACTGTCCACATTCGCGGTGTTCCTGTCATTTTGTCCGGAATCACTTATTACCTTGGCGAAGGGTAGCAAACCTTGACCAATTTAGTTTTTTTCTTTTCTGGTTGCGACATGATGTTCAAATCCAAATCGAAAGCACTGACTGACTGATAAACTATCGCGAACCGGCGAACGCAAACGCTGAGAGTGTGGTTTCCCTTGGACCCACTCTGGCATAACAAAGAATGGCTACGGCAAACAACATTTGGCAACGCCTACAAGCTACCACCAACACTGTTGTTAGTGGTCAGACGATCCGAAACCGCTTACACAACTTTGGCTTGCGTACAAGGCGTCCAGTCCGAGGAACAACCCTGACTGCTAATCACCGAGCAGCTCGCCGAGCCTGGTGCACTCAACATGTGAGGTGGCAACGTCAGCAGTGGGCTCAGGTGTTGTTTACAGATGAGTCCCGCTTTTGCTTGGAACCTGCTGATGGTCGCATCCGAGTGTGGAGGCGTCGCGGAGAGCGCTTCGCAGAACGCGCTGTTCTGGAACGACAGCGTTTTGGCGGAGGCTCTGTGATGGTCTGGGGAGGGATCAGCACACGTCTAAGGACACCTCTGTACCATGTAGTGGGCAACTTGACCGGTGTCCGCTACCAGAATGAGATCCTGCAACCCCTGGTCGTTCCAGCCTTCCAAGCGATCGGCCCTCGTGCGATTCTTCAGGATGACAACGCACCTCCCCATCGCTCTGCAGCTGTAAACACCTTCATCCAGAATGCCAGGGTCAACAGGATGCTGTGGCCAGCCAACAGCCCGGACCTGAACCCCATAGAGCACATGTGGGACGTGCTTTGTCGTCGGGTACAGCGACATCACCCTCCTCCTGCCAATCTGGGTCAACTGCTGCAATGGCTCCAGCAGGAGTGGAATGGAGTTCCCAGAGCATTCATATGCAACCTGATCCACTCCATGCGCCAACGATGTGTTGAATGCCTGGCACACAACGTAGGGCGCACGCGTTATTGACACTGATTAACATTGTTGTGAATTCCATTTTCGAGGGTTGTCACGTTTGACACACTATAGCTAAATTGTCGCTGCCGCGTTCGATCTTTGCTTTGTTTGTCATTACTCCTTGGTTGTTCAATTATATAATTTTTTAAAAAATGAAAGAATTCGGTCTTGTCTGTTTTGTGTGGCGTGCTTGTAAAAAAGTGATCCTTAACTTTTTTTGAAGAGTGTATATAGAAGTAGTTAGCATTTTTATGGGTATCATTTTTTACCGGTCACCCTGTAATTAGTATACATGATTAATATACTTTTACAGTCGGTTCATCCTGTACTCAAAACAGTCAAATAATACCATATATATATTTCAACACCAGAAGCTACTGGTGCTGTTGGCGTATAAAGGTGTTTGCATTGGCATTTTTCTCACATTAATCATTCTGTCCATGTGCATAATTATGTTGATTTTGCTTGTGAGGACACACATATTGACATTTATCTGTCCAAAAGGACATTAACTAGTAGGTTCGTTTGGTTTTGAGACTGTTTGTTCGTTTGGTTGGTTGGTTGGTTGGTTTGGTAAGTTTGTCAGTTTGATTGTGTGTTATTGCTTAGTTGGTTGGCTGCTTGCTTGTACAACTCTTAAGCCAGGGCCGGACTACCGGGGGGTTATGGGGGTTGCGCAACCCCCCCCCCCTAGCCTAAACATGTACCTTACTTATTTAATTTTTTTTTATTATTGCTTATTTTATGCCGTTTCATGCAAGGAGCGACCATTTTCCTATCTCAGAATATGACCTACCCGTCAGCTTCAGGGGGCTTCGCCCCCTGACCCCCACAACGAGGGGGGGGGGTGGGTTCTAGGGTTTCCGGACCCCCCCCCAGCCCAAAAATAAAAATATTGAATGAGGTATGCATTTCTTTATTTTACATTGAGTTTCCATTTTTGGGGTATTAATCAGTGACAAAATCTGCTGCCTGAAACTGGTAATGATCATCCTCAGAATGCACCAGATTGCACCATTTTGCATCCTTTTTTTCAAAATTTTCCGGGGGGGCATGCCCCCGGACCCCCCTAGCAAGCTAGGCGCTTCGCGCCGTCGGCTCGGCGCTTCGCACCCATATCTTCACAATATACTTTTGAAAAAAACCAGTCATAAAATGAACTGATCCGCCCCTGCCGCCAGGGGGGACATCCCCCTGGGCCACCACTGGCAACCCCCCCCCTCCTCTTCGCCTAGTCCGGCCCTGTAAGCGCAATTGATATCTGAGTTTGTGATGGTTGTTGTTATTCTCTCAGAACTGTCAGGATAGAAACACTGTGTTCATATTTTAATAACAGCGAAATGGTGTAAATTGCATTCTTGTTCTGCAGTTATAGATCAACGCGTAAATGACTTTCGTGTTTGTAACCCTGCCACATAGACAAGCTTTCTTTTTTGTTTTTTTCAAAAATGTTTTCTTCAGGCAATTTTACAATTTGTCATGCAATGCATAGAAGTCAGATAGTAATAGAGTGGATATGACGGATAAAAACATATTCATTACAATATCAAATAAATCTACATCTGTTGACCGAACTACTTCATATTTGGGGTACATAAACTTCATCGTATGCATGACCAGTTCACCAAGTGGCAACTTTTGTGCTCTTTCAGGAAAAAAATCTGAATTCGGGAATCGACTTTACAATTCCTCCCACCGCCAAGTCGTTTTTTTGTGGTTTATTTCGTATTTAGGTCCCAGGTAATATTATGAAGTTTTAATACGATCAATCGGACCTATTATCAAGTTAGTATATCAACTTTTGAACGAGCTGCGCCCAGTAGTTTCCCAGCAATAAGCTGTTAAGTCGAGACACACACACAGACACACAATTAAAGTCTGCTGGACCCTTGTACTAGCGTACTCGGGGATAACCCAAGAGGTAACAATCTGGAAAGCTTAAATCGGGCTTGTTTGGCTGACGCTCAATTCCAAACCTCGTACTGTAAAGTCGATTCCCGAATTCAGATTTTTTTCCTGAAAGAGCACAAAAGTTGCCACTTGGTGAACTGGTCATGCATACGATGAAGTTTATGTACCCCAAATATGAAGTAGTTCGGTCAACAGATGTATATTTATTTGCAGTTTAGCATATTTGTGGCTTGCATTTTTGTTGGTTCACCATGTACCTTGCTTTATTTTTGGTGTGGTTTTGAAATACATTCACAAGTTAGAAAATCTTAATGAATAGATTCAGTGCACTTGACCAGACATTTGTTCTGTACTCCGTGTAATTAAAGTTGAAGTTTGTCTGTGCGAGAAGTGCTCGTATTTTATGAGTATGCTTGTATGCTTTGTGCAGATGTATGTGAGTTCATGTGTGTGTGTGTGTGTGTGTGTGTGTGTGTGTGTGTGTGTGTGTGTGTGTGTGTGTGTATGTGTGTATGTTAGTGTGTGTGTGTGTGTGAATGAGAGAGTGAATGTGGACGTTTGTGTGTGCGTGTGTGCTTGTGTTCGTGTGTGTGTGTGTGTGGTAAATTAAAGTTATACTTTTTTTTAACAGAAATGCAGTCCGCGTACGCACATACACACACAATGATACACACACAATCATAGACACTCAAACAGACCCTCACCCCACACACGCAAACACACGCATACAGACACACATACAGACACACATACAGACAGACAGGCAGACAGACACACAGACAGACAGAGACACAGACAGACACCGACAGACAGACACCGACACACACACACACACACACACAAACACACACACACACACACACACACACACACACACACGGAGGGAATACAATGCAAACGTTCATGAAAATCGCATGTAATTTTATTATGTGTGAGTCCGCACGTGAGTAACAAAGAAAATCCCAAATCAGCATTTCTTGATTTTTGTTTGTTTGTTTGTTTGCTTAACCCCCAGCCGACCACGAAGGGCCATATCAGGGCGGTGCTGCTTTGACATATAACGTGCGCCACACACAAGACAGAAGTCGCAGCACAGGCTTCATGTCTCACCCAGTCACATTATTCTGACACCGGACCAACCAGTCCTAGCACTAACCCCATAATGCCAGACGCCAGGCGGAGCAGCCACTAGATTGCCAATTTTAAAGTCTTATGTATGACCCGGCCGCGGTTCGAACCCACGACCTCCCGATTACGGGGCGGACGCCTTACCACTAGGCCAACCGTGCCGGTAGCATTTCTTGAACATTCTCCATGCACTCTAGAGTGCTCCTGGTAATAGTAAAGAAAGAACACAGAAACGACTGGATTTTTTAAAAATTTTACCCACATAGTAGGAATAGTTAACATGGGCGCTCGCCTCATTTTCATAGTACACAACATTCGAAAGTGCGAATCCATCAAAATTCCACTGTTACCAAGTGAAGGCAAAATTGTCAAGGAAGAAGCAAAGCTGAGGTGAAAGCGTGCGCAGCTAAATTTTGTGTGTGGCAACAATGGCAGTACGTTACTTCCAGTTGAGTGACTTTAATAATTCACCCCGAAAGAGAAAAAAAAACCACACAAAACCCAACTACATCACCAAAAATATAACCACCAAACACCAACAAAACCGCACCACCTCCCAAAACACACAAACTAAACCTGACAAACAACAACAGCAAAAAAGGCTTGCGCAACTTACAAAATAATTGTTTTGGCAACAATCGCAGTACGTTACTTAGAGTAACTGAGATTATAGGCACAGTAAGCCTCCCGTAAACCATCACAGATACTGTCAGGCTTTTACACACAGTACAAACACCCTTCCATTTGAACGCTCACCAAACGGGAACATCCTAGATGCTCTACGTAAAGAGCGGGCAATTTTCAAAGAATTGATTTTGCGGAGAGAGTGTCAGAGACAATCGGACCGTGGTGCGTTTTGGCGCTAGACTTAACTTTTAAAGTCTAAATAATAAATTGACAGCTTGTTAGAATGTTACACAAACATTCTTAAATCATAAAAGAATTCTTTTTTCATCAAGACAAGATCAGTACAATTCGAAGTTTTGAAAGTTTGAAAAAAGAAAAGCCCGGAAGCAGGGTCACGCAAGGTCTTGGTTCTCGTAGCAGACGACGGTTTATACCTATCGCCAGTTCATCTGAACAGTCAAAAGCCATCGCTAGAGTTCTTGTGAACCACAGCCGTTTGTTTCGTGCATAGTCAGAGGTACTTAATAATAACGTGCTATTGCAAATAAGCTCACAGCGAGTCGCATTCAAATTACTAACTGACGACTACATTGTGGAAAAGGGAAACTTGATCACAGGGGTTCACGATGGCTCAGGGGTAAGATAAACCACGCACGAATAAATTCTTTGAAAATTGCTCGCTCTTTACGGAGGGCACCTCGGATGTTCCCGTTTGGTGAGCGTTCAAATGGAAGGGTGTTTGTACTGTGTGTAAAAGCCTGACAGTATCTGTGATGGTTTACGGGAGGCTTACTGTGCCTTTAACAAACATGAGCTTTTTCCTTGAGTTCCTGCTAGAGTGACCTTATCAATTCACCCCGAAAAAAGAATAACATAAAACTTACTACATGTACATCAACAAAAAATCCACCACCAAACACCAACAGAGGCCACAAATCGACCTACCCCCGCCGCCTCCCAAAAACACACAAACAAAACCTGACAAACAACAGCAAAACAACAACAACAACCTAAAAACTGTCAGCCATGTTCCTCTTGCAAATTTGTTTGAAGACACCACCATAAGCCGTAGGCTTGTTGTTGTTTTCACCTTATGTCAAAGTACATTATTTTCATGAACATGTAAAATAAGAATAAACATTGTTTAAACCAACAACCCAAAACAACAACAACATAAAACCAAAAAGCAAACACACAAGCATGCAAAAACACTGACACCCAGTAAGAACCTGAGAAGTACGGATAGTTTGTTATTCTTATTAAAGTAAGATAGATTCAAATCCAATTCCTGTGTTACTGATCTGCCCTTACTGTTCAAAAGGCGTAGTGGTCTTTGCACAGTTCTGGTGTGTCGATGCCAAATCGTACACACAATCTTTCCAGTGTATTTCGGGCATCGGAAAAACTCTGACCTTTTACCGCCAGGACGCAAAATGGCAGCTCGTCGGCTTGATCTATAATCGCCGCCTCCAATCGTAAGAACAGCAACTCCCCCTCTGCATGTAGTCTGTGCAGAGTTTCGGGCCTTGCCGTGGTATTCAGGGCGGCTCCATGTTTACGGGGATAGAGAGTGTACCCGACGATGAAGCAGCATGGTGGTGGTACCTTGAAAACTGGCGGGGAGAGTGCGTTTTTCTGTAAAGGTTTACTCGAAAGTACTCCGTCAGCAGTGATTGCTTTCGACGTGGTCATCGAAGTTTTTCTTCTGTTCGCGTCAGACCGTTCGAAGGTTGCTCCGTTGACAGTCTTTTCTTCCATTGCTCCAGTCAAGTTGCTTTTCCCAAATCGTCCCTGAGGGAACCAACTGATTTGGGTCTTTTTGCCGGACGTCAGGTCTGCTGAGGTGCTTTCTTCAGAGGTGGTGTTGTTTGAGATACCTCCCCAAGAGGTTGTGAGATCTGTAGTTGTCTGGTGTAATTCGGTTCGCATGGGGTAGTTCTTTGCAGGAGCTGGAACGTCGGATTCACACGTGGCCGGGGATGTGGACACGTCCATTTCTACAGGAGAAAAGGCGTCTGCGAACTGTGGTTTAATGCCAGACGCTGTCATGCAGGCAAGAGTGAAGAAATCCAGACAGTAGCAATGACGTGCAAAGTCCCGTTGGCAGTATCCTCCCATCCTGGCGTTGATCTCGATCAGCTTTGGCCCTGATGACGTCAGCATGATGTCCACGTCAAAGACACCGTGACGTAGCCCTAGAGCCTGACAGCAGTCCCAGGCGGCTGTGATGACATCGTTCTGCCTGTTTGGGCTGAGCAGCGACGGCATGATGGTGACGGTGTGGAAAGTGTCGGGCAGACACTGAGGTCCTTTGTCTGTCACCACAGCAAGCAGCAGTTCACCGTGGAAAGCCACCAGGTCCACGCAGTGCTCGGAGCCCTTGAGGAACTCCATCAGGACACAGTGGGTCTTGAAGCCCATGCCCATTGTGAGCTTCTGCATGCTGTCTACGCTGTTTGCACAAAGCTCCTGCAGGTATTGGAAGTGGTCCTCGCTTTCTTGTAAATCGTGCACCAACTTTGTGCCCCGGGCTCCCCCTCCGTACTCCATCTTCATGACAGCTGGGAATTTAACTGCCGATGAAGCTTCTTTCACATCGTCAACGCTTGCAACTCTCACGCATCGACTTGCGTACCTCGTCAGGTCAGTATGTTTTGTTTGTAAACGTATGTTGTCATTCAGCTCTGCTTCATTTTGTAGCGAATCAGTTTCAAGAGTTTTCATCGTCCGGCCATTGCCTGCGGTGCATAGTTCTCCGTTTTCGCCGAGTTTGGTGCAATCCGCTAAGTATAGTACTTCGTTTGCATCGGGTTTGGGTCTTTCCCATCGGGATGCAACATTAGGGACTTTCTCCTGCTGGCGTATTGCAGCCTTTTCTCTTCTTTCGTTGTTGTTTACGGGCTCTGGCTCGTTGCGATGGCCGTTTACCACGGCTCGGTCATTCTGGTAAATGTTGTCTTTGATTTCACCGGCATGGGGAAATTGTAATACTGCCGGCGAGTCATGTCCTTGATGACATTCAGTTCCATGAACCCGCATCATGTCGGGAGCAACATTTGTGCTGGAAGGCTTCGTTTCAGTCGTTTGCATTTCTTGGCTGATGCCATTGCTGACAGTGCTAAAGAAATCGCAGTTTTTTTAATGTTTCGAAAGTTAGACTCTTCTGCTTTGCAGCCATGGCCGCAGAGAATGGTATGCCAACTTTTTGCAGGCGTGTACAGATTAGCGCCGTGAGAGGGACGCAGTCATCATACATCGTAAGACAGCCGTCTATGTCTCCTATTTCTGACGTCACTAACCCGGCGATGGCGTCACAGTGTGTTTCATCTTTCGTGTGATCGACAAGGTCGTAGCAGATGTATTCAGCTATTCGGTCTTGTGCAGGTTCCTTCGGCACAGGCCCCACCACATAGCACTGGAACAAAACAGCCTGCTGAATAATTTTCACATGGTTAAAGCCGAGCATCTGCCTTCATGAGACAAAGCCTTGCTATAGTAGAAGGCCACAGAGATAAATGTAGCGTTGCCAGCGATACTGGATGTATTAGGGGCAAGTTATACCTGCGCAGAGTCAGCGGCACAGACGGCGCACTGCTGATTATTGATGCTGCGATAGGGATTATGACGAGTACTTGGCCTGTTTTCTTTTCACGCAGAGTGTCATAATCCCTATCGCAGCATCAATAATCTGCAGTGCCTCGTCTGTGCCGCTGACTCTGCGCAGGTATAACTTGCCCCTTACAGGCACGAAAAAACAGCTACATCTGTCGCGCCCGCGATATTGGCCTTTCAGGGGAGGAGCTACCTTAATATATTTTATAATTTGTACTAATTCAATCTAAATTTTTTTGTTTTGTTGATCATATACTATTATTCTACATACATTGAAGCAAATGCACACCACATTTTAACACACACGTAATGTAATGTTTCATGAATGTTGTGGTGAAATGACTTGAAGAGAAAAACGGTGTATTTTAAGGTAGCTCCTCCCAAGACTGTCCAAAGGAGTTCTTTCTTACACAACTCATATTCTGCCAAATTTTAAATAGTGGATTTCACAATCATCACAAAGACCTCGCTAGGGCACGTAATATAAGCGTTCGCTTGCGTTCGTGTCCCTATTGTTTCTCCTTTTATTACTGTACCATGTTCAACTGAATAAAACCTTGTTTAAACCAAAGACCTAGCTGCATACTTAAAGTTAATTTGATACATTGTTTTCTCTAATTTGCAATTCCGTGATTTCCAGGTAAACACGCACAGATGCGCACGTAAGCCGCAACAACTTCGCCCACAGCTAACACAAAGGCTAATAGAATGAGAATAGCTGCTATGCAAACAACAAACAGTCAACAAAAACCCCCCAAAAAACCACAAAACGGCAATCCAACCAGTCGGTCGACATATTGGCATGACGCACACACGCACACGCACACACACACACACACTCGCACGCACGCACACACACGCACACACGCACGAACGCAACACACCAGTCTCTCTCTCTCACACACACACACACACACACACATGTACACACACACAATACGCACGGAGAGAGAGAGAGAGAGAGAGAGAGAGAGAGAGAGAGAGAGAGAGAGAGAGAGAGAGAGAGAGAGAGAGAGAGAGAGAGAGAGAGAGAGATCAAATCAAATCAAATCAAATCAAATTTTATTTTTCGAGGGTTGTAGAGAGAGAGAGAGAGAGAACCTTCAATCCTAAATCCGACGCAAGCTTCCAAACATTTTTCCTAAAGTCAATATGTCCAATGAAAAGCAGCTTTCTCCCTCTGAGTTGACTGATGTTAACCAATCCAGGGGGTTTATGAAGACTTCTCAAAGCGGTTTCCATGGCTGATCCTGTGTCAAAAAGAATCAGAACGAAGCGATACAAAGCAATTCTGTTGTACGCATAACTAGTAAATGCCGGGCGTATTCCGACATGGGTAGGGGCGACTTACCTTTTGGGAGTAACCATCAACTTGAATTATTATACACGAATTATTACACTCAAAATCACGGTGATCGCGTAACAGCATCTCGCTTGTGGAGCCAAATAAGGTCCAATACAACCATCTTGCGTAGGCCTGATTAAGTGCAACTGAATTTCTTGAAGTAAACTACTGAAGAAGGAAGGAACTCTCGTGCTAGCCGAAACTAATCGACCATCAGGAGAAGCAATGCATTTTGCCTACAAATGGCTAACCGGATATATTTGCAGCAGAATGTTTGAAAACGCTATCACGCGAGATCTTACAACTACTACTACTTATTCTTTCAAAGCACTATTCACAACCAGACGGTAGTCTCGAGCTCATGGCGCTTACACCAATGCATTGGGCATTAAAATACAACATAACAAGTCGCGTAAGGCGAAAATACAATATTTAGAGGGCCCCAAAGGGGGGGTATCATCACGATCACGGGAAGGGACATTTTAGCTTTCACGATCACAGTTACCTTGATTTTTGTTTTCACGATCACGAACACCAGTGGCAAATCACGGTCACGGTAAAAGTTGCATGTACAGAAAGCACGTGTCAAAGTAAACACAACCACACAGTAATTCGCCCCTCTGCATCTATTGTTTATTCAACACAAAGTGAGATCTGTTGCACTTTCTTATTATTATTTTTTGAATTCTCTTTCATACACACATAGAAATACATATCATGATTTGTACTATGATCAGTAACAAGAATGAAGAATGTTGTTTTCATTGTTTTCTCTCTCTCTCTCTCTCTCTCTCTCTCTCTCTCTCTCTCTCTCTCTCTCTCTCTCTCTCTCTCTCTCTCTCTCTCTCTCTCTCTCTCTCTCCACTCATACACTGACATTCAACTCCCACACCCTCACCGTCTCACACACATGAATATATACTTGCACAATTTCACATTTCCAGAGCTAAATCTTGTAAACCTATTTTCTCAAAAACTATTGGGTGGATTGAAATTAAAGTACATGTATGTGTGATGGGTTCTTTATTTTCAACTTTGCCATACAATTTGAGGTACACCATCGCCTGGTTTCATGGCCTTGAAAAACAAACAGGAATGCTACAGGCCAAAAATGGTTTTACCCGAAAGAAGCGCGCAGTGCCAGTGGCGAAGCCACAAGCCTGAGCCTGCGAAGCAGGCGAGCCAACTAGGGGGGTCCGGGGGCATGCCCCCCCGAATTTTTTTTCAAAAAACGGTTAAAATCTGTGCAATCTGGTGCATTCTGGGCATCATTTTCAGGGCTGTAATAGTGTTGTGATCTTGTTAAAAATCCCATTTTAGCCTCCCCCCACCACCATTCAACACACCTCCAAACTGGTGAAAACAACACTACTGTGCGCTGGCTTCATTCAGACCGGCGCCCGGTCGCGTTGCGCGATATTCACACGGATCGTTTTTGCGGAAATTTTTCAACTTCACCGGAATAAATTTGACTTTACCGGATTTTGAAAACGGCTTTATCGAATTTCCGGCAATTACCGGAAAAGTAGCATGCCTGACAAAATCCCCAACGAACATGACTTTGATCGTCTTTGACATGACTGAGGATCAAGTGACCCAAACTGGCACGTCTCCCCGCCATTGTTTCTGAATTTAACCCATTGTTGATATTAAAGTTTACAGGCGCTAAAATAAATCCAAGCTTAATGCAAAGAAGCGACAATTAGAATCTATGCCAAGCGTGTCCACGTTGCTGGGATGAAAAAACACATTTCTAGTTTCGGTTTTGGCTACACGCAGACTCGATCTCGAGCCAGTCGAGGTCACACTGAGCGAGTGACAGCCGGACGTGGCAATGTCGACAATGTCAATGATCTCACTCAAACTCAAAGATCTTGAACAAATTTCAAGATCTTTGCCTATATTCAGAACAGTCATAGAGCAACATAAATCAACATACCTTGATATTTCGTCTTCGGAAAGACCGACCCGTAGAAGGAAGGCATTCTCGCCGCCTGCTTTGGTCTGGCTTGAATCCACAAAATATAACAGAAGTTCGATGACAGTACCGCTGCACGCCATTTTTGATCTTCGAATTCGAATTTGACTGAATGCACTCAAAACTTTTGCACGAAGCCCTTCCATTGGATGAAGTTTGGCAGACTTTTGCAATTTGCCTTCTGATTGGATCTCTGTCAAAATCATATTTCTGAATGTGTTGTTGCTTCCCTTCAATCGGGATTGGCTCCTTGACGAATAGAGGATCATAGAGTGATACAGCTGTGAAAAATGTACGTTGAAAATAAAATGCTTTGCAATAATGCCCATCACGATCACGAAAACAAATGACGATCACGATCACGAGACTTGATTTTTTTGTCATCACGGATCACGGGCAAAGTCCCATCACGATCACAGAAATGGAAATTTCGGCAATCACGGTCACAGAAAGGTCAAAAAACGCCAATCACGATCACGGTTTTAAACCCTTTGGGGCCCTCAATATTTAGTCAAGTAGCTGCCATTTTTCAGCAAGACCGTATACTCGTAGCATCGTCAGTCCACCGCTCATGGCAAAGGCAGTGAAATTGACAAGAAGAGCGGGGTAGTAGTTGCGCTAAGAAGGATAGCACGCTTTTCTGTACCTCTTTTTGTTTTAACTTTCTGAGCGTGTTTTTAATCCAAACATATCATATCTATATGTTTTTGGAATCAGGAACCGACAAGGAATAAGATGAAAGTGTTTTTAAATTGATTTGGACAATTTAATTTTGATAATAATTTTTATATATTTAATTTTCAGAGCTTGTTTTTAATCCGAATATAACATATTTATATGTGTTTGGAATCAGCAAATGATGGAGAATAAGATAAATGTAAATTTGGATCGTTTTATAAATTTTTATTTTTTTTTACAATTTTCAGATTTTTAATGACCAAAGTCATTAATTAATTTTTAAGCCATCACGCTGAAATGCAATACCGAAGTCCGGGCTTCGTCGAAGACTACTTGACCAAAATTTCAACCAATTTGGTTGAAAAATGAGAGCGTGACAGTGCCGCCTCAACTTTCACGAAAAGCCGGATATGACGTCATCAAAGACATTTATCGAAAAAAGGAGAAAAACGTTCGGGGATATCAATCCCAGGAACTCTCATGTAAAATTTCATAAAGATCGGCCCAGTAGTTTGGTCTGAATCGCTCTACACGCACGCACGCACGCACGCACGCACGCACACACACACACACACACATACACCACGACCCTCGTTTCGATTCCCCCTCGATGTTAAAACATTTGGTCAAAACTTGACTAAATGTAAAAATGTCATGCAATCACATGGCACTGATCATAAAGTCTAAATAAACATCACTCACGTAGGCCCTAAAACATTCAACTTTTGTATATTTCTTTTGGGCCGTTCGGCGAGGCAGGCGTAACTGCGTTTGGGGATACCAGAGACTCACACTAAATGATAAGCATAGGTACTATTCAAAGCTGAAATCTAGCTAAACTTTTCTCGAACAAGAAATACAGCCTGTTTCTATTACAGAACTTCCGCTGAGTGGTCAATGCCTCTGGCACAAGGGCAACGGTTCAACCTGAAGTCAGGGCAGGCAGAGAAGTTTCACGGAATTGACACACACTTTGCACGGTAGATAATTTACTGACCACATGTCATAATGTCGCGAACACAGCATTCACAAAGATCTCCGCATGATGAAATGATGTTCATTTCTTGACATGCAGAACTAGGCCCGAAGGCCACTGATTTTGAAACAGCTTTAAATTAAGGGAAGAAGAAGGCGTGTTCACGTGGCAGGGTTACAAACACGAAAGTCATTTCTTGTTGATCTATAACAACAGAACAAGAATGCAATTTACACCATTTTGTTGTTATTAAAAATTGAACAAATGATTTCAACCCTGCCAGTTCTGAATAAAATAACAACATAAACAAGTCGCGTAAGGCGAAATTACTACATTTAGTCAAGCTGTGGCACTCACAGAATGAAACTGAACGCACTGCATTGTTTCACAATGACCGCAGTCCGTAGAAGGCAGTGAAACTGACGAGCCTGTTTAGCGCGGTAGCGGTTGCGCTGTACAGACAGACAGACAGACAGACAGACAGACAGACAGACAGACAGACAGACAGACAGACAGACAGACAGACAGACACACACACACACACACACACACACACACACACACCACGACCCTCGTCTCGATTCCCCCTCTATGTTAAAACATTTAGTCAAAACTTGACTAAATGTAAAAACACACGTATCAATTGCGTTTAAGAATTTAACAAGCAAGCAAGCAAGCAAGCGAGCAAACAAGCAGCCAACCACCAACACAACACACCAACACACGGACAAACTTACCTAACCAATCAAGCAACCGAACGATCAAACGAACCTACTCGTTATTGCCCTTCAGGCAAGAGAAGAAGTAGGAGTATTTGTGTCCTCACCATCGAAATTGCCGCAGCAAACACCTTTATACGCCAACTGTTACAGTCCCAATTGCGTCTGCTGTTTATAAATTATATGCATATATACAGAAGGGTGACAAAAGTAATGCATACTCAGTCGAAGTCGACATAATACAATCTGAAATTTGGAGCGTCGCGCGAAACTTCGCTTCATCGAAACTAAACAGCGGAGCGTCACAACATTTCACATGGTGAATGTACATGATGTGACCTTTTTTGTCTGAGAATTGAATAACTGTTGTCTGTCAGCTTTCGCTGCGTGCTTGTGGAGTTATGAACATGACCAGGCAAAGTAAAACGCTGACTGTAAGGTGAAAACTACTTACTGTACTGGTGAGAAAAGTGAAATAATCTTAATCATAAACAGCAACAATATCTGAGAGAAACCAAGGGAATATTTCGTAACTGTTCAAACGACAAGAGTTGTGAAAAAGATTAAATAACAGCCTTAGATAAGTCTCAGTGAGAGCGTCAATTTTCGTCCATCGAGGTAGACTGTCGACTATGATTTCAAGCTTTGTGATCCAATTTTGAGTCGGACTTTTGAATAGTATGGATGGAAACGTGATCGGTAAATACAAAAACAGAAGTTTTTTCCCCTGTGCTAGTTAAACTAATTAAAAATTGATGACTGTTTGTTCATATCTGCTGTGCTCACTACCATGTCTATCAACACAGTCGTGACCAGAAGGCAGTTGTAAACAGAGGTAGAGTAGGCTACTTTTTGACCACCCCAGCCCCGACATTGCAATGTTATTGAAAATGTATGGCTTTACCTTCAAAATCGATTTTTCCAGCATTTCAAGCACCTGTAAGTCAAAAGCAGATAGCTGTCGGTCGTCGCTGTGTAGCATTGCAAATCCACTTCTTAAAGACTTATTATTAAAGCTCCTATCTTTCCATCTGCAGTAATGCGAGTCAAGCTCATTTTGAGCTGAATAGAATCTCTCCTTTCAAACTGTTACCGCAGGATGTAGAGCAGACTCTTATCAACGAGGGGTCTCGCAAAAGCAAGATGTCTTATGGGTGCACTGATAATTACGTATGTATACGACATTGCTTGGTAGACCATATCAAGAAAAGCCACCAGTTTTCTGTACACTTCTTCATATGCTAGGAAGCAATAAGCAGTTTTCAATCACACAAGGAAAACCCAGAGATTCTGACAAATGTGTTCTGTTAGTTGAATGAAGATACATTCACGACTTGATACTAAGCATCAGTTTCAATCACAATGTTGCAAGAAATGCACTGCATACCTCGATTTCACAATGAAAATTTGTCTCCATCAAAATGATATCTGGCAGGCACAACATGTACGGGTCTGTTTGCATCCTTTGCAATTAAGCCATACCTTTCTTGTTCTTGGGCGCATTAGACGTACTGCAAAGATGACGGGAACTTGATATTTTGAGGAAATATGATAAAGAGAGAGAGAGAGAGAGAGAGAGAGAGAGAGAGAGAGAGAGAGAGAGAGAGAGAGAGGAAGAGAGAGAGAGAGAGTTATTATTTAACTAATAAATACGTACCATTGCTTATATACTTTTGGAAATGTGAACAGCTCAGATCATGGGTAATTTTAACACCTTCACATGTAAAAGCTTATTTTATAGCCATCCATTGAATTGAGAAGAAAACAAAGCATACTAAACTGCTAAGCATGAATCAAACAATAAGAAAATAAAAAGAACCAACAACATCGTTTTGTATACTTATGTGTGGGTAGTAAACACGTTTTATTTACAAAACACGGCGGAAAATGGCGACAAATTTGTTGCACAGCGACAGGTCACTTTCTTCAACCAAGGCCAGTACTTTCATACATGACAAAGGAAAGCAAATATGGCCTGAATAATAAAGTTATAGTGTTCCTTTGCGTGTCTGAGTGATAAACTGTTTTAACCAACTCTCTTCTGAAACGTAATTGCACTCAGCAGATTTGTCTTCCGCTCATAACTTTCGTGTCACACGGTCTTTGCGACAAACAGATAGATCGCATTCTCGCAGAAAATCATTGACAACACAGACCAGTCATTTTTAGCATTGCATTTGGGAAGGGCTACTATTATAGTGTGTTTTAAGAAAGAAAAACATTATAGTATCGGCAGAACACGACCAAATGAGTTTTCGTGTCACAGCGTTATGGGCGTGAGATTTGTTAGACTTTTTGTTCTCACACTGTAGCAAAATCATTGACAACATAGACAAGTCAGTTTTAGCATAGACATTGGGAAGGGCTACTATTATAGTGTGTTTTAGGAAAGAAAAACATTATAGTATCGGCAGAACACGACCAAATGAGTTTGCGTTATGGGCGTGAGATTGGTTTTTTTTCACACTGCAGATCATATCTCAAAAACTACTGAGTGGATCTTTATGAAATTTGATATGGATATTTTTGACTGGATTTTCTCATAGAAGGTTTTTCCGTTTATTGATAGGACAGTTTGATGACGTCATATTTTACCGTTTGCCAAAAGGTCGAGGCAGCACTTTCACAGTTACAGTTTTTCATCAATTTGATCGAATTTCTTATCACACAATCTCAGATCTAGGCCGAACTATGGGATTGCATTTCAGCTTGGTCACTTAAAGTTTTGTTATTGAAATGTTTGTTCGAAATATGTCATTTTTTCAAATTTTTAAAAACTAATATTTGAAACAGAAAATTTATATTGGTGTATTCCCTATTGTGTCCTGTATCTAAAACTATTTAGTTTTGTTGTTTTGTATTGATAATTATGCTTTAAAATGAAGAAAACCGATAAATAACCATTATCTTTATTTATGAAAAAAGACACTTAAAAACAACTTCTATCTATTTCTTATCATTTTCTGATTCCAAATATATATAGTTGCATGGTGTTTGACGTTGAAAATAAGCTCAAACTTAACAAACTCGGATCGTTGAATGGAAATTATACTTCCAAGCTCCGTGCAGCTGACAACATGATAAAAGCACGTCATTTCAAGTGTGGAACACGCTCATGACGTCATACTGAAAGGTGATGAATTATGGCTTCACCTTGCGATGTTTCATTTCAAACATGGTAACATTTTTAAAGGGGTTTCTTTCTCAGATTTTTGTGTTTGCCCTTTGTCTGTATCTCTATGTCTCCGTCTGTCTGACTGATTCAATTAAATGTGTAATTACTTAGTTTTGCAAAAGTCAAACTAAGTATGATATACCTAATTGTTGTAAAATTGTGAGTTTTATTCAAAACAAATTTAATTGGTGTTTTAAACTCAATAATGGGGCATGCTGTGATGAGCAGAAGAATGTGTGTTTACGAGCAGAAAAAGCCCATCAAAGTCAAGAATCGTGTTTTTCTTTTTCTATTTTCACCTTGTAGCTTCATACAGACACTAAGCAACAGTGTAGTACCACTTCCAGTGCAATATCTTGTACTTTAATTTGCTGTTCACAAATGCATTGCATTATAATGCCCGCAGGCAGGTGCATGAATATGTATGTGATAATGAATGTTTATGTTTGTAATTTTATGTCGTTGGGATAAGTACGTGCGTGCGAATTAATATGTGTATTTTAATGTGTTATTCCCGACTTGTAGAAATAAAAGGGTTTGGGACATAGCACATGACATGGTGGCCACTATTATTAGTCTAGGCTTTCCTATGTGTGTGTGGAGCCTCAAACCTACTGTTAGAAAACACGTGGAAAAAACACTTTTGGACAAGAATTAAGACAAGAGGCGAAGCCTTCAAGGCTCACGTAAGAAATCGACAAACAGTAACACAAACTCAATCACTCCGTCACACACACACACACACAGTACACACACACACAAACACACACACACACACACACGCACACACGCACGCACGCACGCACATACACACACAAACAAACATACACAAACACACACACACACACACCACACACACACACACACACACACACACACAGAAAGAGCATAGGTGAAACTGTGCAAGAAAGCGAGACACTAGATCTAGATCTGTCTGTCTGCATGTAGCCTACTTACATGGACACGACTGCCAAATAGTCTCGGCCCGCTCAAAATAACAATCACCGAGACTTTCAGTAATTCCATCGCGTGACGTCTAACCCTCGTACGTCATAATGTGACGTCAATGTAATATGACGTCTTCAAATGTTAAAGTTTCTACCACAGACATACATACATACATACATACATACATACGCACGCACGCACAGACAGACAAAAGTTAGCATCGCATAGGCTACACTTCGTGAGCCAAAAAGTGTCGTCGCAGTCGCGTCAAATGTATCATTACGTCATGTATTTTAAACAAAGGGACGTAATCACTTCTCGTTTTTTTCCCAAGCTGAACTGAGTGACTGTGAGTCTGTCGCTGTTTCTGCGGGAAAAATAATCAGAAGTAGTGAAAAATTTTTCCCGCGCGTTTTAGCATGTGAGAATTATATGCGAGGACGTTTAACTGAGAAAATACTTTTGCAAATTGAGTGGCTGTAGATGGGTTACGGTGTACATAGTCTAACATGGGTTCTGTGTGTTGATCAGTGTACAGTTCCGCGTGTTTTTCCCACGTGTTTTTTAACCGGAAGTTCTGGTCCCCCCACAAATCCCCCCCACAAACCGAATGGCCTTTACCTTGGGTCTGTCAACTATGCCGGTCACGCGGTCCTGCAAGTCGTGAATCGAGAGATTAAGAGAAAAAAAACTTAAAAAATCTAACAGGAGGCTGAATTGCTCATGAATGTAAAACAAAGAACCATGCACGCACAGGGACGAGCACAGACACCCGAACATGCACGCATTGGGAAGGCAATTAGGGGCCTACTTTGGAATATATTTTCGTGTATGCATTTAAGCAGCCAGCGAAGCACCCTCCCTCCTTCCTCCCAAAACATTCCTTGACTCAGTCCGGGCTATGGTATTGATTGCAGCTTTAACATTTATTAATTTAATTAAAATTTGGATTAAAATGGAATAAATAGCTGCATCGTATGCCTTATCATCTCCTCAAACCATAAATATATAGGTCTACTTATGTTGTGTTTGAACTGAAAACAAGCTCAGAAGTCAAGAAAAAACGTTTTATTTAAATTTGGTTTACTTAGCTTGTGTTACCAAGACAAAGTCTCCGCGCTGTCTTGACCGCAGGGTTTCGGCCAACCTATACTTAACTTGTCTGGGTAAAAACAACAACCATGCGTTCAGTTTCATACTGTGAGTTCCGCAGATTTCCTTAATGTTTTAATTTCGCTTTTCGGGACTTGTTTACTTTTACAAATGTCAAGTGTATCAGGTTTGCGTTGAAGCGGAGTATTTCACGGTAATGTATATTATCCTTTCAACACCTACATGCGACTGACGTGTAAATGTGCGAATTATCAAATCACTTAGGGTGAATTACAAAAGAATGCATATTGTATGGAGTAATTTAAATCGTGCTGGCTGACAGATGGTGCATAATGCTTCCATAGTCACTAAACTGAAAGGGGATATAATACAACAATAACACGTGCATAACGTAGCCATGACCTTACGAGAGCATTGTCGTTCGTGTAATTTCACATGGACGCTGAGATCAAATTCATTCTAATCATATGACTTCTTGTTATTGTCAGATAACAAACGGTGTGTGTGTGTGTGTGTGTGTGTGTGTGTGTGTGTGTGTGTGTGTGTGTGTGTGTATGTGTGTGTGTGTGTCACAGTGTGTGAGTGTGTGTGTGTGTGTCAGTTTGGTGTTATGTGGTGTGTGTGTTTGTGTTGTGTGTGGTATGTGTGTTTGGTGTGTGTGTGTGTGTGTGTGTGTGTGTGTGTGCGTGTGTTTGTGTGTGGTGTGTGGCATGTGTGTGTGTGCGCACGTGCGTGTGTGTGTGTGTGTGTGTGTGTGTGAGGGAGAGGGAGAGAGAGAGAGGGGGTGGTGGTGGTGGAGGAGATTGCAAAACAAATGGCAATTAAAGGAGGGATAAGTAACAATTCTAGTAAGTAAAGAAAGTAAAGACGGAAGATCTCACTGATTTTACCAAGCAGTCCTACAAACCCAACCTTCACCAGTTTTGAAAACAGAAAACAGTATTTCAAGTTCATTCCTGTCACAAATTTACCATTTTCACACCTTCTTTCCCTATCTCCATCCCTTTCTAGGGATGCTGCCGTTTTTTTATTTAGTCAAGTTTTGACTAAATGTTTTAACGTAGAGGGGGGAATCGAGACGAGGGTCGTGGTGTATGTGTGTGTGTGTGTGTGTGTGTGTGTGTGTGTGTGTGTGTGTGTGTCTGTGTGTGTGTGTAGAGCGATTCAGACTAAACTACTGGACCGATCTTTATGAAATTTGACATGAGAGTTCCTGGGTATGAAATCCCCGAACGTTTTTTTCATTTTTTTGATAAATGTCTTTGATGACGTCATATCCGGCTTTTCGTGAAAGTTGAGGCGGCACTGTCACGCCCTCATTTTTAAACCAAATTGGTTCAAATTTTGGTCAAGTAATCTCCGACGAAGCCCGGACTTCGGTATTGCATTTCAGCGTGGTGGCATAAAAATTAATTAATGACTTTGGTCATTAAAATTCTGAAAATTGTAAAAAAAAAAAACAAATTATAAAACGATCCAAATTTACGTTTATCTTATTCTCCATCATTTGCTGATTCCAAAAACATATAAATATGTTATATTTGGATTAAAAACAAGCTCTGAAAATTAAATATATAAAAATTATTATCAAAATTAAATTGTCCAAATCAATTTAAAAACACTTTCATCTTATTCCTTGTCGGTTCCTGATTCCAAAAACATATAGATATGATATGTTTGGATTAAAAACACGCTCAGAAAGTTAAAACAAAGAGAGGTACAGAAAAGCGTGCTATCCTTCTTAGCGCAACTACTACCCCGCTCTTCTTGTCAATTTCACTGCCTTTGCCATGAGCGGTGGCCTGACGATGCTACGAGTAAAATGGCATTGCGTTCAGTTTCATTCTGTGAGTTCGACAGCTACTTGACTAAATATTGTATTTTCGCCTTACGCGACTTGTTTCCTTCTTTATTTTTCTCTATGTTTTCTTTTCACCTTGTTTTGTTGTTGTTTTGGTTTCTTACATGAAATCGATGCGAAGAACGTTTTCTTTCTCTTTAAAAATAATACACACCGAACAGATATTCTATTCCAGGAGTTTTTCACATTCTCTCTAATTTGACATTTCTTGCAAGGCATACAGTTTCAGCTCACAGCTGCTTCTGCCCTTGGTTGTCACAGACGATCAAACTGGAGTGAGTGAGAGAGAGAGAGAGAGAGAGAGAGAGAGAGAGAGAGAGAGAGAGAGAGAGAGAGAGAGAGAGAGAGAGAAAGAGAGAGAGTGTGTGTGATTGTGTGTGTGCGTTTGTGTGTGTGCGTGTGTTTGTGTGTGAGTTTGTGAGTTTGTGTGTATGTGTGTCTGAGAGAGAAAAAGAGTGAGAAAAAAATAGAGAGAGAGACAGAGAAAGAGAGAGAGAACGAGAGACTGGGAGAGGCAATGACAGAAAAGAGACACAAATAGAAAGACAAACGAATTCCGCGGTGTAAAGGTCGACTGAAACTCTCACGCATCGACTTGCGTACCTCGTCAGGTCAGTATGTTTTGTTTGTATACGCATGTTGTCATTCAGCTCTGCTTCATTTTGTAGCGAATCAGTTTCAAGAGTTTTCATCTTCCGGCCATTACCTGCGGTGCATAGTTCTCCGTTTTCGCCGAGTTTGGTGCAATCCGCTAAGTATAGTACTTCGTTTGCATCGGGTTTGGGTCTTTCCCATCGGGATGCAACATTAGGGACTTTCTCCTGCTGGCGTATTGCAGCCTTTTCTCTTCTTTCGTTGTTGTTTACTGGCTCTGGCTCGTTGCGATGGCCGTTTACCACGGCTCGGTCTTTCTTGTAAATGTTGTCTTTGATTTCACCGGCATGGGGAAATTGTAATACTGCCGGCGAGTCTTGTCCTTGATGGCATTCAGTTCTATGAACCCGCATCATGTCGGGAGCAACATTTGTGCTGGAAGGCTTCGTTTCTGTCGTTTGCATTTCTTGGCGAATGCTATTGCTGACAGTGCTGAAGAAATCGCAGTTTTTTTTAATGTTTCGAAAGTTAGACTCTTCTGCTTTGCAGCCATGGCCGCAGAGAATGGTATGCCAACTTTTTGCAGGCGTGTACAGATTAGCGCCGTGAGAGGGACGCAGTCATCATACATCGTAAGACAGCCGTCAATGTCTCCTATTTCTGACGTCACTAACCCGGCGATGGCGTCACAGTGTGTTTCATCTTTCGTGTGATCGACAAGGTCGTAGCAGATGTATTCAGCTATTCGGTCTTGTGCAGGTTCCTTCGGTACAGGCCCCACCACATAGCACTGGAACAAAACAGCCTGCTGAATAATTTTCACATGGTTAAAGCCGAGCATCTGCCTTCAGGAGACAAAGCCTTGCTATAGTAGAAGGCCACAGAGATAAATGTAGCGTTGCCAGCGATACTGGATGTATTAGGGGCAAGTTATACCTGCGCAGAGTCCTCGGCACCGACGGCGCACTGCAGATTATTGATGCTGCGATAGGGTTTATGACGAGTACTTGGCCTGTTTTCTTTTCACGCAGAGTGTCATAATCCCTATCGCAGCATCAATAATCTGCAGTGCCTCGTCTGTGCCGCTGACTCTGCGCAGGTACAACTTGCCCCTTACAGGCACGAAAAAACAGCTACATCTGTCGCGCCCGCGATATTGGCCTTTCAGGGGAGGAGCTACCTTAATATATTTTATAATTTGTACCAATTCAATCTAATTTTTTTTGTTTTGTTGATCATATACTATTATTCTACATACATTGAAGCAAATGCACACCACATTTTAACACAAACAGTAATGTTTCATGAATGTTGTGGTGAAATGACTTGAAGAGAAAAACGGTGTATTTTAAGGTAGCTCCTCCCAAGACTGTCCAAAGGAGTTCTTTCTTACACAACTCATATTCTGCCAAATTTTAAATAGTGGATTTCACAATCATCACAAAGACCTCGCTAGGGCATGTAATATAAGCGTTCGCTTGCGTTCGTGTCCCTATTGTTTCTCCTTTTATTACTGTATCATGTTTAACTGAATAAAACCTTGTTTAAACCAAAGACCTCGCTGCATACTTAAAGTTAATTAGATACATTGTTTTCTCTAATTTGCAATTCCGTGATCTCCAGGTAAACACGCACAGATGCGCACGTAAGCCGCAACAACTTCGCCCACAGCTAACACAAAGGCTAATAGAATGAGAATAGCTGCTATGCAAACAACAAACAGAAAAAAAACCCACACCGGCAATCCAACCAGTCGGTCGACAAATTGGCATGACACACACACACACACACACACGCACGCACACACGCACGCAACAAACACACACACACACACACACACAGACACACACACACACACACACACACACACACACACACACACACACACACACACACACACACACACACACACACACACACAATATACGCACGGAGAGAGACAATGACAATGACAATGACAAATTCTTTATTTACGAGGGTAATGGCATAAGCAAACAGGTGCTTTTTTACATCCAGCCCTCGCCCATGGGAGGGTTTAATCTAATGATAATACGTTTTAACAAGTCGCGTAAGGCGAAAATACAACATTTAGTCAAGTAGCTGTCGAACTCACAGAATGAAACTGAACGCAATGCGACGCAGCAAGACCGTATACTCGTAGCATCGTCAGTCCACCGCTCATGGCAAAGGCAGTGAAATTGACAAGAAGAGCGGGGTAGTAGTTGCGCTGAGAAGGATAGCACGCTTTTCTGTACCTCTCTTCGTTTTAAATTTCTGAGCGTGTTTTCAATCCAAACATATCATATCTATATGTTTTTTGGAATCAGGAACCGACAAGGAATAAGATGAAAGTGTTTTTAAATTGATTTCGAAAATTTAATTTTGATAATAATTTTTATATATTTAATTTTCAGAGCTTGTTTTTAATCCAAATATAACATATTTATATGTTTTTGGAATCAGCAAATGATGGAGAATAAGATGAACGTAAATTTGGATAGTTTTATAAAACAATTTTTTTTTTACAATTTTCAGATTTTTAATGACCAAAGTCATCAATTAAATTTTAAGCCACCAAGCTGAAATGCAATACCGAAGTCCGGGCTTCGTCGAACATTACTTGACCAAAATTTCAACCAATTTGGTTAAAAAATGAGGGCGTGACAGTGCCGCCTCAACTTTCACGAAAAGCCGGATATGACGTCATCAAAGACATTTATCAAAAAAATGAAAAAAACGTATGGGGATATCATACCCAGGAACTCTCATGTCAAATTTCATAAAGATCGGTCCAGTAGTTTACTATGAATCGCTCTACACACACACACGCACAGACAGACAGACAGACAGACAGACAGACAGACAGACAGACAGACAGACAGACACACACACACACACACGCACACCACGACCCTCGTCTCGATTCCCTCTCTATGTTAAAACATTTAGTCAAAACTTGACTAAATGTAAAAACACACGTATCAATTGCGTTTAAGAATTTAACAAGCAAGCAAGCAAGCGAGCAAACAAGCAGCCAACCACCAACACAACACACCAACACACGGACAAACTTACCTAACCAATCAAGCAACCGAACGATCAAACGAACCTACTCGTTATTGCCCTTCTGGCAAGAGAAGAAGTATGCTGCTTGAACGCTGTTTTCACGTGTGTCCATGTTGTTGAATTTGTATGTATATATGTGACCCTCCACCACGGAATGAGTCGCATGTCACCTTTGCATGATTTTCATATTTTTACATTTTCATAAATATTTTTTTATGCACTATCCAGTGGTGAAAACCGTGTTAGAAAAGAGCGAGTTACAAGCCTGTGACTAAGGTGACCCTCACACTGTTACCAGACACTCCCCGGACTTATATTAAGCCTAGCGCAGAACCGCGCGAGGTGACATGCGACTCATTTCGAGGTGGAAGGTCACATAATATTATATGGCTTTTTCTCATTCCGTTGCTTTGTCATGTTTTTGAGTTTTGAGTATTGTTTGCATGGAGTTCGGTATTAATTTTTCTTGTATGGCTTTGCTTGTATGACTTTGTTTTGTCTTTACCCTGTTTGCTTGGTCTTGCGTGCTTGGAGTGTGTTAAGCTTTTGTGTTTGCTTGCATGGAGTATGCTGAGTATGCTCTGTTATGTAGATTGTGGGTCTTGTTCATTGTGTATGGTTTTATTATTAGTTATGTTAATTCTAGTTATTGTAAAGCGCATTGAGCATATATATGATTATGCGCTATAGCAAATGTCCATTATTATTATTATTATTGTATGAGTATTTGTGTCCTCACCATCGAAATTGCCGCAGCAAACACCTTTATACGCCAACTGTTACAGTCCCAATTGCGTCTGCTGTTTATATATACAGAAGGGTGACAAAAGTAATGCATACTCGAAGTCGACATAATACAATCTGAAATTTGGAGCGTCGCGCAAAACTTCGCTTCATTGAAACTAAACAGCGGAGCGTCACAACATTTCACATGGTGATAGTACATGATGTGACCTTTTTTGTCTGAGAATTGAATAACTGTTGTCTGTCAGCTTTCGCTGCGTGCTTGTGAAGTTATGAACATGACCAGGCAAAGTAAAACGCTGACTGTAAGGTGAAAACTACTTACTGTACTGGTGAGAAAAGTTAAATAATCTCAATCATAAACAGCAAGAGAGAGAAACCAAGGGAATATTTCGTAACTGTTCAAACGACAAGAGTTGCGAGAAAGATTAAATAACAGCCTTAGATGTAGAAAGTCTCAGTGAGAGCGTCAATTTTCGTCCATCGAGGTAGACTATCGACTATATGATTTCGGGCTTTGTGATCCAATTTTGAGTCGGACTTTTTGAATATTATGGATGGAAACGTGATCGGTAAATACAAAAACAGAAGTTTTTATCCCTGTGCTAGTTAAACTAATTAAAAATTGATGACTGTTTGTTTAAATCTGTTGTGCTCACTACCATGTCTATCAACACAGTCGTGACCAGAAGGCAGTTGTAAACAGAGGAAGAGTAGGCTACTGTTTGACCACCCCAGCCCCGACATTGCAATGTTATTGAAAATATATGGTTTTACCTTCAAATTCGACTTTTCCAGCATTTCAAGCACCTGTAAGTCAAAAGCAGATAGCTGTCAGTCGTCGCTGTGTAGCATTGCAAATCCACTTCTTAAAGACTTATTATCAAAGCTCCTATCTTTCCATCTGCAGTAATGCGAGTCAAGCTCATTTTGAGCTGAATAGAATCTCTCCTTTCAAACTGTTACCGCAGGATGTAGAGCAGACTCTTATCAACGAGGGGTCTCGCAAAAGAACGTTGTCTTATGTGTGCACTGACAATTACGTATGTATACGACATTGCTTGGTAGACCTTATCAAGAAAAGCCACCAAGGAAAACCCAGAGATTCCGACCAATGTGTTCTGTTAGTTGAATGAAGATACATTCACGACTTGATACTAAGCATCAGTTTCAATCACAATGTTGCAAGAAATGCACTGCATACCTCGATTTCACAATGAAAATTTGTCTCCATCAAAATGATATCTGGCAGGCACAGCATGTACGGGTCTGTTTGCATCCCTTGCAATTAAGCCATACCTTTCTTGTTCTTGGGCGCATTAGACGTACTGCAAAGATGATGGGAACTTGATATTTTGAGGAAATATGATAAAGAGAGAGAGAGAGAGAGAGAGAGAGAGAGAGAGAGAGAGAGAGAGAGAGAGAGAGAGAGAGAGAGAGAGAGAGAGAGAGAGAGAGAGAGAGTTATTATTTAACTAATAAATACGTACCATTGCTTATATATTTTTGGAAATGCATTGCAAGTTATATGCCCGCAGGCAGGTGCATGAATGTGTATGTGATAATGAATGCTTATGTTTGTAATTTTATGTCGTTGGGATAAGTACGTGCGTGCGAATTAATATGTGTATTTTAATGTGTTATTCCCGACTTGTAGAAATAAAAAGGTTTGGGACATAGCACATGATAATAATGGTGGCCACTATTATTAGTCTCGGCTTTCCCATGTGTGTGTGGAGCCTCAAACCTACTGTTAGAAAACACGTGGAAAAAACACTTTTGGACAAGAATTAAGAAAAGTGTCGTCGCAGTCGCGTCAAATGTATCATTACGTCATGTATTTTAAACAAAGGGACGTAATCACTTCTCGTTTTTTTAGTCTAACTCCTCTGTCGCAACTCATAACTGGAATTGATCAGATTGCTTAACATTTATGAAACTTGGCATAATTAATAATAAAGTAGTTGTTATTGATTTCTGATACAGAGCCATTGCAAACATTCGATATGTTTGAAGAAAATAATACTTTAAAACCAACACTTGAGCAGACGAACTCGGATCAACAGCATCAGCAGCAAATGGTTTGCAAAAATAAAAGAAAGGGAAAAAAATATTTATCTGCTTTGAAACATTAGCAGCAAATGTACATATATCTATATATATATATTTGTCATGTTTACCGCTTCGTTTCTTTTATAATTACTCCAAAGCATGATCAATACCGCAGTTAAGCAAATTTCAAAATGGCCGCCTTCGCACGAAGCAAAGCAACTTGAAATCGCCCAAATGAGTTTGCAAGGTAAGTTCCAGGCTTAGTTTGAAAGTGTTTATCGTTGTTTAAGTAGGTGACATGTCGTTTCACTCCGAGTGTGCCAGCACCGGCCAGGGCAAGTTCGAGTTTGCTCGCTAAAATTGCTGCTAGTGCTGCCTTGTCTAGATCTGGAACTTTTGGATTTTTTCTCTCTATTAGTATTATACTGGAATAAGTGGGTGCTTTTCTAGATCTAAGCATCGACCGAATTAGATAATGATGTTCCTTGCATTGCATTCTCCTAAATCTGTTATTCTAACCAGTTTGTTTAAGAATATAATTGTTCGTTTTTTGTTGATAAGCTTACAAGATTTTTTCTTTTTTGAGTAAGTGGTTTCACACGTACAACATGAGACCCACATGCGCTAGACAATGGAAGTTGAGGTCCTCGTTCAATACCACAAATGCCAGTATTATACTTCAGACTCCTTTTGGAGGAATGTGTGGGGTTTGGGTGTTGAACTTGAAGTGGCAGATTGTTTGCACAGGTATGAATGTTCGTACGTTCGTACGTGCACGCATGTATGCAGGCATTTGTTTGTCAAGTAGGAACATGCAACATTTTGTTGACCGTATGTGAGTGCATGTGTAATAAAACCAACGACAAACAATACAAAAAGCTCCAGCTCTGCTTCTTCACCAGTCACAGACGCATTGCGTTGTTCAGCTTTCCAGAAATATATTAACTCAGTCAGAACCGGCTTCATGAATATTTCATTTCAGGTAAAAGTCAATCGAATCTACACAAAAAAAGGTTATTGCGTTGTTCTGTCTTTGCGTTGTTCTGTCAATCTGTTTTTTGTCTTGCGAGGAAATAAAATAACATTCTTTTCGTTTAAAAAGAAATGGACGAAATCGGACAAAAATTTACCAAACAACACAAAAAAATAAAATAAAAATCTGACTGACCGACCGACCCTTTTTTTTCGGCCATGTTACCCTTACCACAACTTTTTTTTTTTTTGGGGGGGGGGGGACTTACACATCTGGCACCCATGAACTGAGCTCTACAGTTATGTGCAGAATCTTCACATCATGGAGTGCAGCCAGCAGAACAGTTCAACGACTTGTGCAGCATCAACCAATTGGGACCTTTGTGCACTGTGTCAGGAGAAAAAGAAGGAAAGCCTGCAGTGTCCAGCAAATGCCAAACAAAAGGGACAAGGTTCGACATATGTTACTCTGGCAGAAAACTTGATTAAATTTAATAAACTTGGGTCTTTACCACCTGGTTTACTGAAGAGACTCGACGAGGGGCATGGGGTTGAAGAAACGTTCAAAACAAGGCAAGCCTGTTTTCATGTAACATGTCGCCTGAAGTACAATTCCACAAAACTAAAGAGAAAAGCAGAAACATCCACCATTGACGGTACTAATAATTTACACTTGAGTGCAGGTGTCGATGAACCTCAAAAGAAATTCACACGGCGAGAGTCCTTTGACGGATCATGTTCTAATGTTGGAATAGAACAAGAACTTACATGTTTTGTGTGTGATGAAGCTGCTGATGCTAAAGATCTCAGGAATGCTTCGACTTTTCAGTTGGACGAGAGACTCCGGGAATGTGCTTTGACACTGCAAGACAGCAAATTGCTGGCCAAATTGAGTGCAGGAGATGTCATTTCTCAAGAAGTAAAATATCACCCACATTGCCTTTGCAGCTTATACATGAAAGCAAAACCACATTTAAAATCAGATGAGCCCACAACAGATCAAATGCGACATGGCCTTGTTTTTGCGGAACTGGCAGAGTTCATTCAGGAAGTCAACGATTCATCATCGTCATTGGTCGTTTTAAAACTAGCTGACCTGACAAAAATGTACTCAACTCGACTGAAAGATTATGGTGTTGTGTCTGGCCGAGCACATAGTGGAAGACTGAAAAACAGATTGCTTGCTCATTTCCCTGCGCTCCAGGCACACACAAGTGGAAGAGATGTTCTTCTTACTTTCACTGATGGTTTGAACAGTGCACTGAAGGAGGCATATACTGACAACTGGGATGACGAAGGTGTTCATCTTGCCAAAGCAGCCAGGATTGTTCGGAGGGACTTGTTTCAATTTAAATCTCAGTTTTCTGGTTCCTTTGATGAGTGCTGCCAGGAAAACAGTATCCCAGAAACTCTCCTTGCTCTGATTCAGATGATTTTGCAGGGCCCAAGTATAGAGAATGCTACCAACAGAGGAAACTGTCAAACATCGCTGTCAATTGCTCAACTTGTTGGCTTCAATGCTGTGAAAACTGTCAGCCACAGATCAAGACAGAACACTTTGTCAACAAAACATTCTAAGAGCAGAGAGACACCTGTTACTGCATACATTGGAATGAAAATCCATGCAGTCACTCGCAAGAAAGAACTTGTCGATACCATGTACACTCTAGGTTTAAGTGTATCTTATTCACGGGTCCTGGAGATATCAACCGAGCTGGCTAGCAAGGCATGTCAACAGTATTTGAAAGACAGAGTTGTTTGCCCCATGAAATTGCGATTTAATATCTTCACAAGTGGTGCAATTGACAATCTTGACCACAACCCAAGTTCCACAACGTCTAAAGACTCTTTTCATGGTACCGCCATCTCCGTTTTTCAACATCCGACCAACGACTGCAAGGGAACAGAAAGAATATGGTCATTTGAAGAAGGAGAACCATCAAGCAATAGCGGACTGAAAGTGCCGGAACTACCAGAATTTTACGCTAATGTTCCACCTTTTACCTTGAAAATGCCTGTTGACCCTCCCCCCAGCCATGTCCAGAATGACAATAACAGCAATCTCCACAACAGTGCTGTTGAAGAAGAAACAAGCTGGATGAAAACAGTGCAATCTGCTGTCATTGGAGATGATACACCTTCAGCGTCAATTTCCTGGGGAGCATACCATGCCGCTAAACAGGAAACAGAAGATGCGGTTGATCGTACCCCAGGGATATCCAGTCTGTTGCCACTGTTTCATGAACCATCAAAGTCGCCTGCCATGATCAAGCATGCCATTGATGTTTTGATGAATGCAATCAACTTTCTAAACCCTGGACAAATTCCAGTGGTTGCTCTTGACCAGCCATTGTTCGCCATTGGCAAGCAAATTCAATGGAAGTGCCCTCTGCAGTACGGCGAAAACAAACTGACTTTAATGTTGGGTGGACTACATACGGAAATGGCGTTTTTGAAGGCGATTGGAAGTATTGTTCGTGACAGTGGGTGGACAGATGTCCTGGTAGATGCAAACATCGCTACAAGTGGTGTTGCAGACTCATTTCTGTCAGCCAGTCATGTAACAAAAACAAGATATGCGCATCAGGTGACAGTCTGTGCGCTCTTCAACCAGATGAACACGGCATATGAACAGTACCAGCTCTCATGTGCAGCTTACGGAGAAAGCCCCTTATCACTTGACGACTGGAAAGAGTTTTTGGCTGAAGAAAGTCCAACATTCCACTTCTGGTTGTTGATCATGCAGCTGGAGGTATTGCTACTAGTCTTCCTTGCCTCATTGAGAGAGGGAAACTTTTCTCTGTATGTGCAGTCACTGACAAAGTTGGTACCATGGTTCTTTGCTCTTGATCAACAAAACTATGCCAGGTGGTTGTCTGTTCACATACGAGACATGAAGGTGTTGCAGGCCGCTCAATCATCTTGCCACAAGGAGTTTGAAAATGGCCATTTTGTTCTTCAGAAAACTGGACGTCCTTTTTCGAAAATATCTTTGGACCAAGCCCATGAGCAAAACAATGCCATTGTCAAAGGGGATGGTGGGGCAGTGGGGCTAACTGACAACCCTTCTGCACTGAGGCGCTGGATGGTTGGTGGTCCTGAAATTTCACGTATCATCCAAGAGTTTGAGGCATCGCTTGACGACAAAAAGATACACCCAGAGGAACATCACCACGAACAAAGCAAGTCTTTCCAAGAAAACTTCAAGAGTGATGTGTCAAAACTGACAACTGTGGTTCAAGCAGCAGGCAATCCCTTTATGGAGAGAAGCACAGATTTTGTCACTATCCACAGCAAAAACATCGTCGATCCTGCTGCTCATGATGCAATGAAAAAGCTTCGTAATATCGGCGAAGAACAGTATGAAGCATTTGTCAATGATAGATTTTCTAATCAAACGAAGAAGCTGTCAGATCCCATCAAACGCAACAATATGATGATGATTTCTGGAACAAAACGGAAGAGAAAATCAGGACAATCGCAGCAGATTTCAAGACTGAAAAGTGACTGTTATCTCTTCTCCCGGCTCTACATTGCTTGCCAGACTCGCAGCGGTGGGCTTGATGATTTCTTCAAGTACGAGAATCACCCCTTTCCTCCATCACTGGCCTGTAATGGAAAAATGAGATCAACAACAAAAGCAAGCCTTCTGGAGTGCCTCGAGCCACTTTTGCAGACTACTGATATGGTACCTGACATTCCAGTCATGATCCTGGATGGAGCAGTGGTAGTAAACATGCTCACACCTGGAACAGCAAGAACCTTTGGATCATATTCAGAGGATGTCTTCCTTCCATTTATCGCACGTTCACTTCAAGCTGTTTCTCGTCTTGATGTTGTATGGGATATCTACAAACCAGATAGCTTGAAAAGCAGCACAAGAGAAAGTAGGGGATTTGGAAAAAGGAAAAGAGTTACTCCTGTCACAGCGATCCCGCAAAACTGGAGCAGTTTCCTTCGTGTTGATGCCAACAAAACAGAGCTGTTCAACTATCTTGCTCAATGCGTCATGACAGTGGAGACAGAAAAAAGTATCATCACCACTCAAGGTCCCATCGCTCTCTCCAACCAACCGATGGATTTGACTGGCATATCGCCATGCAGTCATGAAGAAGCGGACACGCGGATGATGGTCCACCTTGCCCATGCAGCACAGGTTAGCAATCGTGTGTTGCTTCGTACTGTGGACACAGATGTGGTCGTCCTTGCTGTAGCAGCTGTGACAGAACATCCTGGACTGGAAGTGTGGATTGCCATGGGAGTTGGCAAACATTTCCGGTACATCGCTGCTCATGACATCGCAAAGGCAGTTGGGATAGACAAAGCACGTTGTCTGCCTTTCTTTCACAGCATGACCGGCTGCGACACCGTTTCCTCGTTCAACAATGTTGGGAAGAAGAAGGCATGGGATACATGGCACAACTTCAAAGATATAACAGAAACTTTCTGCCGTCTCTGCACATATCCATTCAGCCTCACTGCAGTCGACATGGTGGCTCTTGAACGATTTGTTGTGCTCCTGTATGACAAAACAAGCAATTGTGTGGATGTGAACAATGCCAGAAAGCATCTCTTCACCAAGACTGGGCGTCAGATTGACCACATCCCACCATCCAAGGAGGCTTTAATACAACATTGCAAACGTGCAGTCTACCAAGGAGCACATATCTGGAGCCAAGCATCCAATCCAACCCCACCCCTTCCTGATCCATCTGACTGGGGGTGGCAGTTTGTGAAAGGAAACTGGCATCCATTGTGGACAACCCTTCCACAGGCTTCAGAAACCTGCCAGGAACTCTTGAAATGTGGTTGCAAGACGGGCTGCAGCAGCAAACGTTGCAAATGCTTCAAGACTGGACTAAAGTGCACCGCTCTCTGCATATGCAATGGTTGCTCCTCGACTTGTCAGAATTAAGGTAGGAAACCTTGCTATTTGTTGAAACCGTTGCTGCTGATGTTTGTTTTTAGTTTTGTTGTTGTTATTTCATTTGACTCTCCACCCCCCCTCTCTCTCTCTCTCTGTCTCTCTCCCTCTCTCTCTCTCTCTCTCTCTCTCTCTCTTCTCTCTCTCTCTCTCTCTCTCTCTCTCTCTCTCTCTCTCTCTCTCTCTCTTATGCGGTCTGCTGCACCGCCTCCCTTCCAAAAAAGCACCTTCCGCGGTGTTCGTCATTGTTGCCATTTCCAACATTGCAAATGAATTGTTGCCATGGCAACCATGACATCCAGTCATAACACACCCCATGCCTCAAACTGTCTACACATCAAATTTTGATCGATTTGGAGCAAAATAATGCCTTCGGTGTTGCCAAAGGCACTCTTTGCCAGTGTTGCCATGGCAACTGGGGTAAATGTAATCCGGCCCCATGTCTCAAACTACCTCAACCAAAAATGTGGTGCAATTTGGAGCATAAATGTGGATTTTAATTCTGTACATAGAGGCAGACACCTGAGGGAACCATAGCCAATATGTGACGTTATGGCTGGGGGGGGGGGGGGGGGGGGTAGGGTTAAATAATAATATTTCACAATGGCTCTGTATCAGGATTTGTTCAGAACACAAAACTCTCTTACTGTGCCAAATTTGGTATTTGTTAAAAGAAATGATCAATTTTGCGACAGAGGAGTTAGACTATTTCCCCAAGCTGAACTGAGTGACTGTGAGTCTGTCGCTGTTTCTGCGGGAAAAATAATCAGAAGTAGTGAAACATGTTTCCCACGCGTTTTAGCATGTGAGAATTAAATGCGAGGACGTTTAACTGAGAACATACTTTTGCAAATTGAGTGGCTGTAGATGGGTTACGGTGTACATAGTCTAACATGGGTTCTGTGTGTTGATCAGTGTACACGTGTTTTCTAACCGGAAGTTCTGGTTCCCCCCCCCCCCCCCCCCCCCCCCCACAAATCCCCCCCACAAACCAAATGGCCTTTACCTTGGGTCTGTCAACTATGCCGGTCACGCGGTCCTGCAAGTCGTGAATCGAGAGATTAAGAGAAAAAAAACTTAAAAAATCTAACAGGAGGCTGAATTGCTCATGAATGTAAAACAAAGAACCATGCACGCACAGGGACGACCACAGACACCCCAACATGCACGCATTGGGAAGGCAATTAGGGGCCTACTTTGGAATATATTTTCGTGTATGCATTTAAGCAGCCAGCAAAGCACCCTCCCTCCTTCCTCCCAAAACATTCCTTGACTCAGTCCGGGCTATGGTATTGATTGCAGCTTTAACATTTATCCAAGCGGAGCGCGGGCGGAGCCCGCGCGTAGCGAGGTAGTTTTTTTTTTCATCTCCCAGCACTGAAAATTTTTTTGCCAAGTGGTGTCTGTCTGGACATTGTTCTAGAATTCATCTTTTAGCACAATATTAGCGACACTGTTTGGACAATTCTATTAAAATTAGGCGTACAAACTGATTTTGTTTCGGGGAATCCTCTCAGAGGATCAGAATTTTCATATAATATCATCGGAAGCTGTTACAACGGGAAAATGTGAAACTTTTGTCACTTTTTAACATGGAATTTCATCTTTGAGCGTTTCAAGCGGACTTTAATAAAATAGTTATTTGCGAATTAAGCAGCGGAAGACACTCACCGGTTCAACATGTGTATGGTCATTAAACCTCAAAACATTTCAGTAAGTGGTTTAGACAAACACCTCGGACATGTGAGGGTGACTGGTTTGTAGCTGAAGAGTTTTTTTTTCTAAAGTGTGCTCTAAATACAAATGACGTACTGGTAATGATGTAATGAGTTGTTCTAATCTTGTTCTTGGAACTCTTGCTGTTCCAAGCTTGTTCTTAGCAAGTCTTGGTGACGAGAACAAAGACTATCAATGAAATCTTTAGAAATAACCTCTGACAACGACGACGATGACGACGACGACGACGATAACAACAACAACAACAAATGACATCGACGACGACGACAACAACAACAACAACAACAACAACAACAACAACAACAACAACAAAAACAACAACACGAGAACAACAACAATCACGACAACGAACATGACAACAACAACACCAACAACTACGACGACAACTACAACGACTGGGTTATGATGACATCACCAATGATTTAAAGGCCGTTAAAAAATCGTTAAATCCTATTTCTTCACTGATTCTTATGAAATTTTAAAGGTAGGTTTGTTGTCCCCAACTTATTTTCACTCCATACTTTTCCAGAAGAAAAACATAATTTTGGCAGTTAAAAACCGTTAAATTTCAATTCTTCACCGATATTTATGAAATTTTGTGGGTAGGTTCGTTGTCCCCAACTGATTTTCACTCTATACTTTTCCAGAAGAAAGACATAATTTTGGCAGTTAAAAAACGTTAAATTTCAATTCTTCACCTATCTTTATGAAATTTAGTGGGTGGGTCCGTTGTCCCAAACTGAATTTTAAGACATACTTTTCCAGACAAAAAACCTTATTTTTGGCAGTTAAAAACCGTTAAATCTCAATTCTTCATCGATATTTATGAAATTTTGTGGGTAGGTTCGTTGTCCCCAACTGATTTTCACTCCATACTTTTCCAGAAGAAAAACATAATTTTGGCAGTTAAAAACCGTTAAATTCCATTTCCTTACCGATCTTTGTGAAATTTTGTGAACATGTCCGTTGTACTTTAAAACTGAATCTCATGACCCACATGTCAAGAAAAAACCCATACATGTCGGCAGTTAAAAACAGTTAAATGGCATTTCTTCACCAATCTTTATGAAAGATTGTGGGTCGATCCGTTGTCCTGTACTGAATTTCATAGAATATATGTCATCACTATTCACCTCTAATAATCAGATAATCTTGGTTCACAGTGAATCTCTTTACGTCCAATAAACTTTTAATCTTGGTGCACAGTGAAACTCGTGGCATGAGATGTTGGACGACACTTCATGCTGTACTCCAATTGTAACATTTTAAGAGACTGTCAGGGCGCCGAGACTATTTGACAATATTGTTCCATGACGTAAATGATGTCATCGTGTTTGCTCATAATGACGTAATACTACATCAATTCAGTGAATGGGTAGGAAGTATCACAGGCCCAATCTTCATGTGGAGTCGCTTTTTACTTATAATACCCCAAGGTAGGACACAGGACAAAGCGTCGCCATTTTGTATTAATAAGTAAAAAGCAACTCCACATGAAGATTGTGGGCTTGTGGGAAGGATGAACACAGTTGTGTTGTGCATTTTACACATCTACATTTGCTTAAAGGCATATGTACGCGCTCCCGTGTTTACAAAGTGTAGTTTGCCCATAATCGATGTCAAACGCACCATAAGACCATATAATGACGATATGTCACCATGCGCGGACCATAATACATGCATTACAGCTTGTTCTAGCCTCTGAAAAGGTGAGGATGTCAACAAAGCCGCGGTGTTAGCTCCCTTGCATCAACGTTACATGTGTTGCCAAATCTATAAATAGGACGATCCAGATCAAAATGAAAATTAACATATCTCAACATTGAAGGGGTCCTAGACCACAATATTTTGCAGGGAACTTAATTTAGCATGTCTCCAGCTGTTGGTAAAGCAATTAACGTGTATAGTCATCGAGTACATATGCCTTTAATCCTTCACATTGCCCTATTAGAGAGAGAGAGAGAGAGAGAGAGAGAGAGAGAGAGAGAGAGAGAGAGAGAGAGAGAGAGAGAGAGAGAGAGAGAGAGAGAGAGAGAGAGAGAGAGAGAGAGAGAGAGAGAGAGAGAGAGAGAGAGAGAGAGAATCATGTACACACAGATGGACGACTTCGCTTGGGGTATGTACTGCCCGGCAGTACACATCTACTTTATTAATTTAATTAAAATTTGGATTAAAATGGAATTTTCGCGAACATATTTATAAATAGCTGCATCGTATGTCTTATCATCTCCTCAAACCATAAATATATAGGTCTACTTATGTTGTGTTTGAACTGAAAACAAGCTCAGAAGTCAAGAAAAAACGTTTTATTTAAATTTGGTTTACTTAGCTTGTGTTACCAAGACAAAGTCTCCGCGCTGTCTTGACCGCAGGGTTTCGGCCAACCTATACTTAACTTGTCTGGGTAAAAACAACAACCGTGCGTTCAGTTTCATACTGTGAGTTCCGCAGATTTCCTTAATGTTTTAATTTCGCTTTTCGGGACTTGTTTACTTTTACAAATGTCAAAGTGTATCAGGTTTGCGTTGAAGCGGAGTATTTCACGGTAATGTATATTATCCTTTCAACACCTACATGCGACTGCCGTGTAAATGTGCGAATTATCAAATCACTTGGGGTGAATTACAAAAGAATGCATATTGTATGGAGTAATGTAAATCGTGCTGGCTGACAGATGGTGCATAATGCTTCCATAGTCACTAAACTGAAAGGGGTTATAATACAACAATAGCACGTGCATAACGTAGCCATGACCTTACGAGGGCATTGTCGTTCGTGTAATTTCACATGGACGCTGAGATCAAATTCATTCTAATCATATGACTTCTTGTTATTGTCAGATAACAAACGGTGTGTGTGTGTGTGTGTGTGTGTGTGTGTGTGTGTGTGTGTGTGTGTGTGTGTGTGTGTAGTGTGTGTGACAGTGTGTGAGTGTGTGTGTGTGTCAGTTTGGTGTTATGTGGTGTGTGTGTTTGTGTTGTGTGTGGTATGTGTGTTTGGTGTGTGTGTGTGTGTGTGTGTGTGTGTGTGTGTGCGTGTGTTTGTGTGTGTGGTGTGTGGCATGTGTGTGTGTGTGTGTGCGCACGTGTGTGTGTGTGTGTGTGTGTGTGTGAGGGAGAGGGAGAGAGAGAGAGGGGGTGGTGGTGGTGGAGGAGATTGCAAAACAAATGGCAATTAAAGGAGGGATAAGTAACAATTCTAGTAAGTAAAGAAAGTAAAGACGGAAGATCTCACTGATTTTACCAAGCAGTCCTACAAACCCAACCTTCACCAGTTTTGAAAACAGAAAACAGTATTTCAAGTTCATTCCTGTCACAAATTTACCATTTTCACACCTTCTTTCCCTATCTCCATCCCTTTCTAGGGATGCTGCCGTTTTTCCCTTCTTTATTTTTCTCTATGTTTTCTTTTCACCTTGTTTTGTTGTTGTTTTGGTTTCTTACATGAAATCGATGCGAAGAACGTTTTCTTTCTCTTTAAAAATAATACACACCGAACAAGTGTTCTATTCCAGGAGTTTTTCACATTCTCTCTAATTTGACATTTCTTGCAAGGCACACAGTTTCAGCTCACAGCTGCTTCTGCCCTTGGTTGTCACAGACGATCAAACTGGAGAGAGAGAGAGAGAGAGAGAGAGAGAGAGAGAGAGAGAGAGAGAGAGAGAGAGAGAGAGAGAGAGAGAGAGAGTGTGTGTGATTGTGTGTGTGATTGTGTGTGTGTGTGTGTGTGTGTGTGTGTGTGTGTGTGTTTGTGTGTGAGTTTGTGAGTTTGTGTGTATGTGTGTCTGAGAGAGAAAAAGAGTGAGAAAAAATAGAGAGAGAGAGACAGAGAAAGAGAGAGAGAACGAGAGACTGGGAGAGGCAATGACAGAAAAGAGACAAAAAAAGAAAGACAAACGAATTCCGCGGTGTAAAGGTCGACTGAAACTTCGTTATTCTTGAATTTGTAAGCACAAAATAACCTCCAGAGCAGCTAACCGCAAAGGAATTGCAAATTGAAGAACCTTGAAAACAAACAAACAGTAAACTGTCCCCTCGAAAACATAACCTGAGCTTTCTTGAGTGATTGTTTTGTATGTGACAAAAATGACATGTCTTTCACGCATTTAAATGCTCAAACGGAATACAATTATGTGTAGGAAAGCATCGATTTTTATAATGTCATTAAGGACCCCTGTTTGCTTTTTTAAACATAAGCATCCGAACTCACAAGCAATTCATTTTGGAAAAAAAATGAAGGAAAATGTTGGTTAGTTTTTCGAAATTCAGAACCTTTCTGCTGGGCAAAGTGTACGTACGTATCGCTCGCGAACAGCTGGATGACTATGTCTTCATCGCCGTGGACCTGCAGGTCAATCCATAAATCTACAAACGCTCCTTCTGCTGCTGCTACTACTACTATTACTACTCTTACTACTACTACTACTACTACTCTTACTACTACTACTACTACTACTACTACCATTACCAATGATAACAGCAAGCAGGGCCTAGAGATTTTTGAACATGGTTTGTAGCACATCACTCAGTCTCTCAATTCTGTATTTAATCCAACCTCTAACACCACCACCACCGCCACCATCACCACCACCAACAACAACAAAAACAACGACGACGACTTCGACGACAACAAAACCATTTGGTGCTGGCGACAACTATACTGCACACATACAGACGAGAGGGATACACACCACACGATACGCACTGTCTTGCAAGTGACTACCCTGACTCTCACCCCCCCAACGCCCACCCCCCCCCACCCCCCCTGCCCGCATTATGTCGACATTGATGATATTTTGTAGCGCAGCAAGGCGGAAAATTGGCTGCCTCTTCTCTCACAAATGTTGCGTTAAGACCCGTGGTAAGTGCGTTCGCGTGTGAGAGAGGAGACTATGCTTTTCTCTCTCTTGACCTGTCTGTGTCGCTGCGGTCGTGTGTGCAGCTGTCCTTCGCTCTGTTTTTCTGTCAGTCAGCCTTTTTGCTTTTCGACACATTTCATGTAACCTTTTCTATTAATGAAATAAGCGAAGGGAGAGAACCGCTCACAACGCGAAGAAACAGTGAGCCAGAGTTCTGCGAAACCAATCTCCCAGCACTTGATGAAATAAGAGGCATGTGGAGAAAAGGCAGCTCTTGTCCTCAAAAAGTTTAGTTTTCTGTTTTGCTGAAGTGTGTGTGTATGTGTGTGTGTGTGTGTGTGTGTGTGTGTGTGTGTGTGTGTGTGAGTATGTGTGTGTGTGTGTGTGTGTCAGTCTGTGTGTCTGGGTATTTGTGTGTGTGTGTGTGTGTGTGTGTGTGTGTGTGTGTGTGTGTATGTGTGTATGTGTGTGTGTGTGTGGTGTTTCTCCCACTCATGTTTCTGTATGCATTATAATATGCCGTTTACATTTAAAGTCTACATGTCTCACTGCCTCGCACTGCTTGTCTTAGACGTTCCGAGGAATTTTGCTTGATCCGTCGACTTAATTTCCATGCTTCAATGTGTTTTGTTTCCGCTGCATAATTATTAGATTACCGTATTGCCTAATGTTGTTTTCCCGGGTGTGGTTAGTTCTAATTTCAGTAGTTTAGAATTGAAACGACCACGTGTGACAGTGAACCATCATCTTTCATGTTTGAAAGCAACTCCCATCCACTCGTTCATAAATGTCTTTGATGACGTCATATCCGGCTTTTTGTAAAAGTTGAGGCCGCACTGTCACGCCCTCATTTTTCAGTCAGATGGATTAACATTTTGGCCAAGCAATCTTTGACGAAAGCCGGACTATGGTATTGCATTTCAGCTTGAAGGCTTAACAATTAATTAATTAATTAAAAATCTGAAATTTTATTATTTTTTATAAAGCGATCAAACAATAATGTCATCTTATTCTTCATTATTTTCTGATTCCAAAATCATATAAATATGTCATATTTGAATTAAAAATCAGCTCTGAAAATTAAATATATGAAAATTATGATAAAAATTGAATGTCCGTAATCCCTTTAAAAACAATTGCATCTTATTCCTTGTCGGTTCCCGATTCCAAAAACCTATAGATATGATATATTTGAATTAAAAACAAGCTCAGAAAGTTAAAAAGAACAGAGATACAGAAAAACGTGCTAACCTGCTCAGCGCAACCACTACCGCGCTATTCTGGCTGGTCAATTTCACTGCCTTTGCCACAAGCGGTGGCCTGACGATGCTACGAGTATATATGTTACAGTTAATCTGTGAAACCAGGGAATACGTGTATTAACTAGGTAATACATGAATTAACTGACGGAAAAAACCAGTTAATTCATGTATTACCTAAAATAGTTTAGTTAATACACGTATTCCCTGGTTTCACAGATTAACTGTAACATATATATATATATATATACGGTCTCGGTGAGAAAAAAAATGCAGTGCGTTCAGTTTCATTCTGTCAGTACGACAGCTTGACTAAATGTTGTATTTTCGCCTTACGCGACTTGTTTTTGATTATTTTGTTTTACGCTATTGCGAAGTCTCTACATTCGCCTCTGTTCATTTCTGCCACCTCTTTCGCCAGAATGGTTGCTGTTGATTTTTCATGTCTCTTCAACCTATACTGTTCAAAAAAAGAAACGCATAGTTGCTACTTGCCAAATTTGTTTTATTTTTCGAAAAAATTAACAGAAAATCCAATATTTAGATTATTTGTTTGAAATTTGGTATGGACACAGTTGAATGCACACACAGTTCATTTGCATCTTCAAATCAATCAGTCAATCAATACGATTGGGTGCCGAGGCTGTCAAGTCAGTAGGGGGTGTGACTGCCTTGAGCAGCAACAACTGCCCGGCACCTTCTGGGCATGGACTGGATCAGATGCCGGATATCTTGCTGTGGGATGGTGTCCCACTCCTCCTGAAGTGCCTGCAATAGATCGCGGTGATTTGCCGGCGCTTCTTCTCGCCTGCGCACACGTCTGTCCAATTCATCCCAGAGGTGTTCTATCGGGTTCATGTCTGGCGACATGGATGGCCAGGGAAGCACCTGGACATGGTGGTCGGTGAGGAACTGGGTGGTGAGTCGTGCTGTGTGCGGGCGAGCGTTGTCCTGCTGGAATATGGCATCCTGGTCAGCCAGAAGAGGAAGGGCGTGTGGGCGCAGAATTTCCTCCACGTATCGCTGGGCAGTTATGCGCCCTTGGACGTGCACCAGGGTGCTCCTTCCAGCGGTATTGATCGCCCCCCACACCATGACGCCTCCACCACCATGAACGGGTGCCTCATCCACACAGTTGGGCGCGTAACGTTCGTTTACTCTCCGGTAGACCCTCCTCCGACCATCATGTCGCTGGAGCAGGAAGTAGGACTCGTCGCTGAACCACACGTGTCTCCAGTGATTCCGGACGGTCCAGCGAAGGTGCTGGTTGCCCCACTGCACTCGGTTCTGGCGATGGCGGCGGGTGAGGACAGCTCCTCTGTGAGGTCTGCGAGCTCTCAAACCAGCTTCATGCAGGCGGTTCCGCACGGTCTGGTCCGATAATCGGTGTGGCCCGGGGAGAGCCTGGACAGAAGATGAGGCCGACAGGAAACGATTCCGGAGGTGGCGGAGCCGTATGAAGCGGTCGTGAGCAGCAGTTGTCGCCCTTGGTCTTCCCGCTCGTGGCAAGTCAGCAACGGAGCCAGTGGCTTGAAACCTGACCCACAGTCTACTGATGGTGCTCTGGGACACGTGGAAGTGCCTGGCGATTGCACTTTGACTTTGGCCTGCTTGTAAACGACCCAATGCAATTTGGCGGTCTTCTCTGCTCAATCGGGCCATCTTTCGTCGCTGAATTGTCGTCTGATTTCTTTGTGGCGAACAATCCGCTTTTATGGGTTTTGGAAGACATGGTGAGAGCTCAATATTCCCCGAGTTTCACGAGATTACACTGAAGCATGACGAGTAGTCATGCCAAATGAGCAATTTTGACATTGTAGCCACTGATAACGCATGCGTCACGTGCAGAGCTCACTTGTGGCAATGGACGAAAGGTCGACGACCAGATAAACATTTTCTGCAGTTTGGTGGATATCCTTGTAGCCATATAACTAAATTAACCAAATATTACAAGCTATGCGTTTCTTTTTTTGAACAGTATATTTGGCTATTCAGAACTCTCGCTAGAAGACGTTTTCGCGGCGGATTGGACAGCAGAACTCACTCTTCAACCTCTTTGTGTCATTGGCATGTTTGCCCGGCGATCTGTTCTCCTTGCCTGACACTCTAGCATGTCATTTTTCGGATGGTTTGACGCAATTATGACATTATTGTCCATATCTACAATTGTTCGGTCATTATTTTAACACAGAACAATCACTTCTACGGGTCTATTTCCATGGTGAGTTATTTTACCTAAGGGCTTTTTCTTTGATCTGAGTTCTTCGTACTTTCACACACACAAAATCCTCCTCCCACGTTTTACATGAACTGATAGCCTTTCTTATTTTTCAGCTCCCGACGTTCAATACTGCACCTCCTTGAAAACTCGGCACACATTTGGAAACGACCCCGCTTGAAGAAAGAGAGGTTTTGAAGAAACTTACAAGTACACTCCAACCACCAGGATGCCGTTGCTAATGAGGAGTTGTGTGTCTACGACTCCATTCTGCCAGTTACAGTTTAAAGGAGTGGACAGGAGACGTATGATTACTGCTGTCGTTGACAGCAGACATTACGACAAGAAGAAGAAGAAGAAGAAGAAGAAGAAGAAGAAGAAGAAGAAGAAGAAGAAGAAGAAGAAGAAGAAGAAGAAGAAGAAGAAGAAGAAGAAGAAGAAGAAGAAGAAGAAGAAAAAGAAGAAGAAGACGATGAAAGAGAGAGAGAGAGAGAGAGAGAGAGAGAGAGAGAGAGAGAGAGAGCACTACCTCGAGAGAGAGAGAGAGAGAGAGAGAGAGAGAGAGAGAGAGAGACATATATATATATATATATATATATAGGGAGAGAGGATCTTGAGAATGCAGAGAGAAAGACAAGGCTTCATAAAACATTTTCTAAAGAAAGAAGCAAACCTACTCAATAAAAAAAAAAGACTGGTGGCAAAATAATCACAACTCTTCTCATTACCGGAAGTTAAGCGAACCGAACCAGACGGTCTCCGCGAGGGGTTCTTTGCGCATGCGCGAGCTGGGAGACGGGACGTGATTGGCGGATAAAACCAGAGCGCAAAGCACCGGAAATGTGAAGTGGCATCATGATGGCGGCTCCGAACTTCCTGTGTGGTGTGTACTGCAATGCGTTCTACGTTTTTTTTTTCTGCATATAGTTTCCTCTTTCTCTCGTGTGCTTGTACGGGAACAGCCCCCCCTCTTCTTTTCTATGTGTGTGTTGGTCATGTGTGTGCTGCGAACGTATTGTGTTTTGGTCAGTGTGTGTATTTTAGCTGTTTCGAATAACGTGGACAGTTTGCAGATTTTTTGTTTTTCATTGTTCATGATTTACTACGGTGTATCGCAGCCTCCGGGGGGTTTGCAGAAGTAAACAAGATTTAGAAGAGACTGGGGGTTTTCAGAAAAAGAAAAACAAAGAGAGTTTTTTTTATATTCTGGCAACAGATTAAAAAGTCCTGTGTTTTATGATTGTGGCCTCCAAAAACATACACGAGACTGTGGTTAACTCTGCGTACTCGGAATTTCTTTGTTTTACGAGTTGAAATTTGTAGGAAATGTCATATTTAGGTCAAATCTACAAATAACATTTATGTTTTGAACCCTTTTAGTTGGAATTCTTTTCATTTTGTATACGACTGAACGCATCATCTCGGCCAGCCGACTAAGTATGAGTTTTAGCCAGACTCTGACGTCACTTAATTGGCTCTCAAGAAAGGGAAATCCCATGTTTTATAGATACATACATTTATAAAAAAAACACACGCTAACAAACCTATTCAACCACATTAGATATCTGATAGATATTATTTCTGGGTAGGATTTGTGTTTTTAACGCCCCTTCAACCGACATGGCTATATGCGGGTCCGATGAAAGTTTGTTTTATTTCTTCTGTGTAGGAAGTAGTTAATGGAGTTCTCACCAGTCTGCTCAGTTGCTTAAAAACAATCTAAAAGTGGACTCAACTATTTGTATTACACACCTGCTGTGATATTGTTAGGTTCCAAGTGTCCAAGCTAAGTGAACAAGTTAGAAATAATGTGTCTAGACAACTGCTATTTCACATGCCCCTGACTTTTGTCGGTCGCAGTAAGTAGGATGGATAATCTTGTTGTTGGGACAGTTATTGAGATGCTCTAATTTGATTTTCTATTGCTTTGTTTTAGGTTTTAAATCAGTCTCGCCTCCCCAAGTAAAATTGCTATGCATTGCATTTTAAAGTCCTGACAAAACACGATTAAGAAGAAGCAGAAGAAGCATTATTGGAGTAAATTTGTTACATGCATCCTTGGCATTCATTTAATTTTTTTTCTTCGAGATAGCAAAAAAGCAACAGCACTTTGGACTAAAAGTGCAAGTCTAAATACCCTCCCTTCCCCCCTCTCCCCAAGACCCAACATGAAGAAAAAACAAACTAAGTTTTAGATTAAGGAAACACATTTGCTTCCAATGATTGCACACACCACCAGTATATATAAGGTAAAAGGTAACACTATGGTGTTTTCAGAATTTATGGTTATTTCATTGCATATTTATCTGGCCAAAACGCACTCTCGCTGATAAATCGAATGCCATATTTGCTGCACAAACATGAAAAGCCGTATCTTGATTTAAGGTGTTGTGTTCCAATGAATTATGAAACAAGTTTTGCCTGGACGAGAGAAATGACAGAGTGTTAATGTAATCTTGAGCCAAACAAGGTTTGTAGTGTTAGATATTATAGCCATTGAAATGATGTAGTCATTCAAAATGTATGACATTTCCAAAAGGTTTGATGAAAAAGGTATTTAAAATGCAAACGGCATCGTCAGGCCATTAATCAATTCTTCAGACAGAAAGAAAGAAGAAAAGGAAACAGTATTTCTGCGATTAATTCATGTTCTTGGATGGAATGCTATTTTTGTTCAACCCTTCATCCAAAAGCTTTTGTTGGTGCCGGTAGATATTTTGAGAAAACCTTTCCCCCACCCTTTTCCTTGACGTATTTATTCCCATGGTTGTTAAATTGCGTGTAAACAATTTAAGAGATTCCATTTACTTTCGCCTTGAGGCATTCGCTCACACACATTTTCTAATTCAAAAAACCATGATATTTGGTAAAAGCATTGAACTGTGTATAAGAACGCCTTTAAAAGTTATGGAATGATGCGCAAAATCACAGGTTACCCTACTTTTTTTTCGATTTGCGAGTTGTTCAAGTTTAAAATTAATTTTGTAACCAAAAATCAGAAACAAAAACACCGCAAACGTACACACTTACCCCGTACAAAATCTCTATAAACTTCATGTTCTGTGAGTGGTATTTCTTCAGTCACCTTCGTAGAATGCTCTGTGAGTGGCATTTTTTCAGTCTTGCTGTAAGTGGCAATTTCGTCAATCTCTATTGTATAATGTTCTGTGAGTGGCATTTCTCCATTCGTATCATAGAATGTTCTGTGAGTGGTATTTTCTTTCATTATTAGCGTAGAATGCTCTGTGAGCGGCATTTCTTTCATTCTTATCGAAGAATATTCTGTGAGTGGCATTTTCTTCAGACTTATCGTGGATTGTTATGCGAGTGAAGGGCATTTCTTCAATCTTATTGTGGAATGTTCTGTGAGTGGCATTTCGTTCAGTCGTATCGTAGAATGTAGTGTGAGTGGCATGTCTTCAATCTCACAGCAAAATATTCTGTGAGTGGCATTTTGTTCAGTCTTATTGTAGAATGTTCTGTGAATGGCATTTCTTCAGTCTTATTGTAGAATGTTCTGTGAAGGGCATTTCTTCAGTCTTGTAATAGAAAGTTATTTTAGTGGTATTTCTTAAGTCTTATTTGGGAATGCTCTGTGTTCCGTTCCGCTCGATGAGGTCGAGCATAACGCTATATAGGACTTATGACTGTGGTAATATGTCTTTGTGGCAGCTGTCTTAGCCCACTAAGAAAGAACGTTCCTCTCACTTCATGCAAAACGGAGGGAGTCGGTAAGCGTGTAGCTTTCTGTGGAACCCATGTACTATTTACATGCCCTTCAGACATGACATGTGATTGGAGGGGGTGGTGTGTCGGGATGTCATATACGTTTTCCTTGCAATTTGTATCCATGTATTCATGCCCATAATGGCTTTGCCGTGAAGGTGTAAAACTTAAATTTCTCAGTCTTGTATCCATGTTTGTACATGTATATAATGTCAGCGTGTATTTGGCAAACAAGAGTTCAGGGCGACATCATTATAAGCTCAACAGTGAAAATGCGTGTGGACATCTAAAACAAACAAACGCGTGTCCGTACGTACGTACGTGTTGTTATGAGCATGTGTGCACGTGCCTTCTTCAGTGTTGATGAATGCGTATGTCTGTATCTTGATGCGTTCACACGAGTGTGTGTGCATGGATTACTACAACCTGATCCGTGTCAGTTTTCACAATGCTCAATTCCCAGAGTGTTTGGCGTTGCACCCTGTCACCCTGTTAAAATGGAACGCTTTCTCGAAGCTGGCAGTCTTGTTCATTTCTTTCTTCCTTTTCTTTTTTCGGCCTTTCTTCATTGATGTGATGGAAACACGCAAACAGCAAATTACAAAATTCTACTTCAGGCATTGTGCTTTTAACGCATGGAGGTTAAATGTAGAAGCAGGATTCGTTTACTGAATAACCGCGATGCAAGCAACTGATCTTATTGATTGCATGGTATATAAATGTATAAACATGGACACATCAGAGAGAGAGAGAGAGAGAGAGAGAGAGAGAGAGAGAGAGAGAGAGAGAGAGAGAGAGAGAGAGAGAGAGAGAGAGAGAGAGAGAGAGAGAGAGAGAGAGAGAGAGAGAGAGAGAGAGAGAGAGAGAGAGAGAGAGAGAGAGAGAGGCAGATAGACAGAGACAAAGACAGATAGAAGCTCATATTCTCGCTCATTGTATTTGACCTCGCATTGCTGAGGACAAAGCTCTTTAGGACTTTGAATGATTACCGAAATCCAAATCACAGTGGGTTGTCCTCTGCACTACTGCAGCTTCAGAAGTGAAACGTCTGCCGCAAGCAATTTTCAGAAACCATATCAAATTAAAATTTTCTGTGAGAGTTGGAGTGCAGATTTGTTGCAAGTATTTTGACTGGGAGTTTTCACAATAAAAACATTGACAAAAAACAACAACATGATTTTGCTTTAAACATTTTTTTCCTTCTTCTTTCTTTAGTTTTAGAAACCCACCGAGGCAAGAAACGGTTGCGTTTAAATGATCCAAGTTGGAAACTGAAACAGATGTGGAAATGGTTGCAGAGAAAGAGAAATAATACTTTTGAAAACAAGAGGGTGACTGTCCGAGACAGAACAAGAGTGAACACGTGAAATTCCAATCAAATGAAGAGAGGGAGGAGGTAGACGACCGACGCAAACTCTCCCTCTCACCCCCCTCCCGTTCCCATCCAACAGACATTTCTCAGAGAAAATAACGGCCCACATTTTTTTGCCTTAATAGAAACAACTTTAAAGCGGTTACACTCGGTGAGGTTTTCCTTCAGTTGCAACACCTCCCAGTGGATGTTTGGAGACAGATTTCCATCGCACCAGGAGGCATTATTTTTGTACTAGGGACTGCTTTGTTTGTCCCGATGATTAAGCCGAAGGAACGTTTCACAGATCGTTGACAATTTTACGTAGACCATCTTTTCAGTTCTATATCTTGTCTCCTATTTCATGTATTTTTTCCCTCAAACATATGTGTTTGTCTGGGGCGTACATGTTTTGGATAAGATGGCATCACGTAGTCAATTAGCTGTTCATTGTCTAAAATATCCCTTTTTCGATGCATGATTAATACCCATTAAAGAAACGGCATTAAATAGCGTTTTCACCAGCAAGGCATAACAGACCAAAGGTTGGTGATTCTTCTGCCTCCTCGACTCTCGCGGCCTTCTCCAGCTCTAGAACGTGACCGTTCTAACATCATGTTATGATGGGTTTCATTTTGAAATCTTTGGAATCCTCAACATACCGTCACGCTCATAAGAAAAATACCTATCTCAGTGTTAGGCATTTCTGTAGTGAAACTACAGGGGAAGCTACTGGAAGGGTATCTATTATGTGTTAGAGAGTACAAACTCTCAGACCGTCGGAAACCATTGCCACGGTAACGTAAGTAAAACTGCCGATCTCGTTTCTTGAGTTAGGCACTTTTTTATGATACAGGAAGACTTGTTTTGAGAAGTGAAAGTATGCAAAAGCTCTTTGTGGGTTGTTATACAGATTTGCTGATTGAAAATGTTGCTGTCAGCTCTTTATCTCATGTTTATCCAGCTGTCACCGCTCGAGATAGGCAGTTTGAAACTTATAACTAAAATGAGATAGGCAGATTGTTCAGAAACCAAAGATAGTTTTTTTGTGTTTTTCTCAAAACATAAAAAATGACATAGGCAATTATCTTATGAGCGTGACGATACTATGTCTTAATTAACATAAGACATCCCAAAGAGATTTTTTGAAAGGTTAAGAAAAAAATGAATGAAAGGAAAAAGCACAAAACAACAAACACACGAACACAAAAATAACAGCAGAAAAAGACAGAAATAAATGGGAACAGAAAATAGAAAAGAAAAGAAAAAGAAGAAAAGAAGAGACGAGAAAAAAAAAGAATAGAAAAAAAATGAAAAGAAAGGAATTGAAAAAGAATAACTTGTTGAGAAATGTATTCGCACGATTTGACCAGAGGCGGAGATTTTTCATTGTCCAACATTCTTTGTCGCTCAAGCACTCTGTGTGTGCTCTTCTTACCACTGTGCGGATAATCAGCTGGAAAGACACAAGGTACATCTTTTTTTAATGATTAAGTTTTGGTAACCAAGTCTCCTTTGTGGTGAATAATAACGGGAACTGCCCAAGAGTCTTCAAAGTGTGGAATGGGGGAGGGGGTGGGGAGACGGACTGGGGATGGGGGTTGAGGGGGTAGGGGGCTGCTAGAAGTAGGAGGGAGGGGGGGGGGAGGTTGGTATTTGATCTGCTGTTGTGCGCAGTCAGTTTGGTTTTCGTATTTTCTTGTGTCTGCGATACAACTTTCGTATCTAATTGAGTGACAGTTTTGCTGCAACAAATAGTGGATCGAGCTTGTGTTGCTGCAACAAATAGTGGATCGAGCTTGTGTTGCTGCAACAAATAGTGGATCGAGCTTGTGTTGCTGCAACAAATAGTGGATCGAGCTTGTGTTGCTGCAACAAATAGTGGATCGAGCGTGTGTTGCTGCAACAAACAGTGGATCGAGCGTGTGTTGCTGCAACAAATAGTGGATCGAGCGTGTGTTGCTGCAACAAACAGTGGATCGAGCTTGTGTTGCTGCAACAAATAGTGGATCGAGCTTGTGTTGCTGCAACAAATAGTGGATCGAGTGTGTGTTGCTGCAACAAACAGTGGATCGAGCGTGTGTTGCTGCAACAAACAGTGGATCGAGCTTGTGTTGCTGCAACAAATAGTGGATCGAGCTTGTGTTGCTGCAACAAATAGTGGATCGAGCTTGTGTTGCTGCAACAAATAGTGGATCGAGCTTGTGTTGCTGCAACAAATAGTGGATCGAGCTTGTGTTGCTGCAACAAATAGTGGATCGAGCTTGTGTTGCTGCAACAAATAGTGGATCGAGCTTGTGTTGCTGCAACAAATAGTGGATCGAGCTTGTGCTGCTGTTGAAGGGTTGACTTTCAATCAGCTTCTTTAACATCTGTGTTTGGACTAATTTCGCACAGACAGTACCTTCTTCTTTTCCTTCGTCCTCTGCTTCTGCGTTCATGAGCTGAAGCTCCCAAGTGCACTAGTGTTTTTGCACGAGTTGGTTTTTAAGTGTATGAATGGCCCCCCTCCCCCCACAGCCATACTCCATTTTGGGGGATGCATTCTTGATATTTTCGGGTTTCTATGATCGACGAATCTCTGTCAAAGATTGCATGATCTGTCCGTGTCTTCTTGGTCTTGTGCTTGCGTATACACACGAAGGGGGATAAGGCTAGGAGGTCTGCACATAAGTTGACCTGGGAGTTCGGAACAATCAACCCCCTTTATTTATGAGGTGCAACCGGGGTTCAAACGCTCTACGTTCACACTTTTGTGCCCGGTGTAGCAGCCTATTTTGACACAGCCCAGTTTGACCGGGAGGTCATTCTGGGCTAGCTGATTTTGACCGGCTAGCCCAGAATGACCTCCCGGTCAAAATCAGCTAGCCCAGAATGACCTCCCGGTCAAAACTGACTATGTGTCAAAATGGCCTGTTACACCGGGCTTACCTCTTTGTAAGACTGGTGTCAAGTCTGGTGTTGGCTGACTCCCTAAAAACACCAGGCGCGGCCGGGATTCGAACACTCACCTTCGACGTCTTATCCCCTACTGCGCCCGTCACAACCAGTACCGTCGACCAACACCATCCAAAAGCAACTCAGATTAAATCTGGGGAAACTATGAGAGAGAGAGAGAGAGAGAGAGAGAGACAGAGAGACAGAGAGGGACATAAATACAGAGAGATAGAGAGAGAGAGAGAGAGAACGAGAGAGAGAGAGAGAGAGAGAAATGTTCTCGTACTGTGCAGCAACAACTTTTGAGAGAGAGAGAGAGAGAGAGAGAGAGAGAGAGAGAGAGAGAGAGAGAGAGAGAGATAGAGATAAATGTTCTCGTACTGTGCAACAACAACTTTTGAGAGAGAGAGAGAGAGAGAGAGAGAGAGAGAGAGAGAGAGAGAGAGAGAGAGAGAGAGAGAGAGAGAGAGAAATCTTACTGTGCAACAACAACTTTTGAGAGAGAGAGAGATAGAGAGAGAGAGAGAGAGAGAGAGAGAGAGAGAGAGAGAGAGAGAGAGAGAGAGAGAGAGAGAGAGGAGAGAGATAGAGATAAATGTTCTCGTACTGTGCAACAACAACTTTTGAGAGAGAGAGAGAGAGAGAGAGAGAGAGAGAGAGAGAGAGAGAGAGAGAGAGAGAGAGAGAGAGAGAGAGAGAGAGAGAGAGAAATGTTCTCGTACTGTGCAACAACAACTTTTGAGAGAGAGAGAGAGATAGAGAGAGAGAGAGAGAGAAGAGAGAGAGAGAGAGAGAGAGAGAGAGAGAGAGAGAGAGAGAGAGAGAGAGAGAAATGTTCTCGTACTGTGCAACAACAACTTTTGAGAGAGAGAGAGAGAGAGAGAGAGAGAGAGAGAGAGAGAGAGAGAGAGAGAGAGAGAGAAATCTTACTGTGCAACAACAACTTTTGAGAGAGAGAGAGAGATAGAGAGAGAGAGAGAGATAGAGAGAGAGAGAGAGAGAGAGAGAGAGAGAGAGAGAGAGAGAGAGAGAAATGTTCTCGTACTGTGCAGAGAGAGAGAGAGAAAGAGAGAGCGAGAGACAGACAGAGAGAGAGAGACTGAGAGAGACAGAGAGAGCGAGAGACAGAGAGAGAGAGAGAGAGAGAGAGAGAGAGAGAGAGAGAGAGAGAGAGAGAAATGTTCTCGTACTGTGCAACAACAACTTTTGAGATTTTCTTGTCATGTGTCGTCTGATATAAGTTTAAATTGGCAGTGACAGACATCTTCCTTTCCAGGGGAGACAAAAAGGTCTGTGCACACATAATGATTCTTTCTGGTGTGTGCACAACATCTTTTTGTTCTCCCTTGTAAAAGAAGATGTCTTTTCAGCATCTGATATTGAAAAGCATTATGTAGACATCATGTTGAAGAAAATTCAGCTAGACCCTGGGAGGCAGACTTCGTATATAATTATAATAATACATTCTTCCACTTCCTTCTTCTACTTAATATGGGACAAGCGAGTCCTTTCACACTCCAACAAAATAGGCACCCTGGAATTCCACTTTCTTATAGCCTACATTAAAAAGTAAGTATGCTCAAAGGCCCTAGAGCAGAACATAATTAGTCAGATTTTCCAGACATCACGTCCGAGATCAAAACTGATTTCCCGCATGGTCTGACCTTTAATGCTTTGCGGTCCTCAAGTCTTTTCATCTGTCGATGTTTAAGCAGCTACCGTCTTTAATCTAGTTGAGAACGAAAGAAGAGGATCAGAACTAATGACACTCATTCTATTTGCAAATTGGCAGTTATGACAGGCTAAGATCTTAGAAAAGTAAAAATGAAAATGACATGTTTTGCTGATGACAAGGGAAAATCCACTAGAAGGAAACAGTAGGATGAAAATAATCCCACATGAATTGAAAAACTATCTGGTGACACACATGGACATCTTAGTATTTCAGAGAGAGAAAGAAAACAGAAAGAGACAGAGAGAGTAAAAGTAACAATTGATAAAGGAAGCAAAGAAAGAAAGAAAGATAGAAAGAAAGAATTTAAGAGATAAGACGAAAAGTAATAAGAAAGAATCCAAAAGAGGAAGATGGAAATTGAGAAAGAGATGTTTTTATCCTCATAGACTAAAAAGAAAACAAAAAGAAAAATGACTTTCGTTGAAATGAGATAGTAATAATAAAAAAAATGATTTAAACTACTTCTGATATTTTTGGAATAAGTTCAAATCTTTTGAAAGCATTCTTTACAGGGACAGAAGAAGAAGAAGAAGAAGAAGAAGAAGAAGAAGAAGAAGAAGAAGAAGAAGAAGAAGAAGAAGAAGAAGAAGAAGAAGAAGAAGAAGAAGAAGAAGAAGAAGAAGAAGAAGAAGAAGAAGAAGAAGAAGAAGAAGAAGAAGAACAAGAAGAACAAGAAGAACAAGAAGAACAAGAAGGAGAACAAGAAAAAGGAAGAAGACACCAGAAGACACCAGAAGAAGAAGAAGAAGAAGAGGATGGAGGAGGGGGCGGACGAGGAGGAGGAGGAGAAGGAAGTAAGGCACAGTCTATAAACTACACAAACAAGAAGAATATCAAGAAGAAAAAGAAAAAGAAAAAGAAGAAAAAGAAGAACAAGAAGAATATCAAGAAGAAGAAGAAACAAGAAGAACAAGAAGAAGAAACAAGAGGAACAAGAAGAAGATTATCTAAGACATGAATAAAGGAATGTAACTTGTCGTTAGAAGTGTTAGCATGCAGCCTGCAAGCATTTGGACAAGCTTCCCTGGTGGGTTGAGTCAGCACGCACATCTCGCACAGCGTCATGAGACGTCACGCTACTTCCGGTTCCTTTGTCCAAAATACGTCTGACAGTAACCTGGTAGAGAGAGCAACCGAGCCACGATCTTGCTCGCCAAAATAACTCAATGAGAAGGTAAAACCACAGCCAGAGACGACACTGTGGGATAAGGATTTGAATGGGAAGGGGGAGTACAAAAGTGGGAGGGCAGGAAAGGGAGGCTGTGCATGCGCATTGGCCACTTCCGTTGAAAGGAATTCTCAGCATTTCTGTTCCCTCAGGCCAAATTCTATCCCTCACTCCCCTCCTTTTTTCTTGTAGTGTATAACAGGAGTTCTGTTGATATGTTGAAGACAACGCAGATGCTATCAAAACAAAATGTATGTGTAAATTCAAAGTTAAGACATTTCTGAAATACTTTTTGAGGAGAAGAACAAGTAGAAAAAGAAATGAAATATAACGCCGACGACGCAAAAGAGGAAAAGGAAGATCAGAAGAAGAAGATGAATAGGCTCTAAAAGAAGAGGAACGACGACAACAACGACAAAACCACAAAGAAAACTTAAACGATATGAGCTTCCTTTACCAAGGAAAAAATAAACTTGACTATGGCGAGCACAAGAAGAACACAATGAACAAAAAGAAGCGAGTAATGAGAAGAAAATGCTACCCCGCGAAAGAGACCGGATTCCTGTAAAATAATGACCAAAAAGGCAGACCCAGAGGCCAAAATGGACACAATGAGAGCGGTCTGTCGAGCGCTGATAAAAAGACAAGGATGAATTCCCCCTGTGTCACTGACGGACTTAGAAGAGATCAAGGAGTTGGTGGAATTAAAGTAAGGTGAACACATAAGGTCAGTTTGTTACAGCAGACTGGTCAATTACTGAATGTTTTTGGGACAAAACCCTCTGACTTATTCATGATGACAGAAATGAAAACGAAGTATCTACGATTCCAACTAATGCTGCTTTACACTCTCTCACTGCCTGTAATCTTCGCTCTAGTAGTACTTGTAGTATATTTTCCTTTCTGAATGGCAACTGTTAATGATGACTTCGTCTTCTTTTTTGTCCATGGGCTTAGACTCCCACGTTCACTCATGTTTTTAGCACGAGTGGATTTTTACGTGTATGACCGTTTTTACCCCGCCATACAGGCAGCATACGCCGATTTTGGGGGAGGAATGCTGGGTATTTTCGCGTTTCTATAACCCACCGAACTCTGACATGGATTACAGGATCTTTTCCGTGCGCACTTGGTCTTGTGCTTGCGTGTACACACGAAGGGGGTTAATTCACCAGCAGGTCTGCACATAAGTTGACCTGGGAGATCGGAAAAATCTCCACCCTTAACCCACCAGGCGGCAGCGACCGGGATTCGAACTCCCGACCTCCCGATTAGGAGGCCGACGTCTTACCACCACGCGTCTGCGCCTGTCGTTAATGATGACTGATAGTACTACTACTACTACTACAACTACTACTGCTTCTGCTGCTGCTACTACTACTACTACTACTACTACTAGTAGTAGTACTACTACTACTACAGCAACAACTACTACCACTACTACTACTATCACGGCGGAAACGACAACGACGACATCTACTGTAACTACGAATATTACTACTATTTTGACTACTACTGTTGCTATTCTGAGATACATTTTAAGTAACGACGACATCTACTGTAACTACTAATATTACTACTATTTTGACTACAACTGCTGCTATTCTGAGATACATTTTAAGTAACGAAGATACATCTTCAAAGATCAAGAGGGAACAATAGCACATGCACTGGCACTACCACTGCTGCTGCTGCTGTTGCCGCTGCTGCTGCCCCCTCCCGCTCCCCTTCCCCCTCTTCCTCCTCCTCCCACACACAGTTTGTGCTTCTTAATCAAAACCGGACATCGAACTCGAGACTAATGGACACTGAGGTATTTAATCTGGAAATAGCAAAGAGGAGAGTCGTGGTGGTGCATGGTAGACTGTCGATAACCCGTTAAACAAATCCGTGGCTTGCACTGCCGGACACTGATAGGCACGGGTCAGCTTCTAACCAGGACGTGGGAGACCTGAAGTGACTCGTAAAGTAGATCTATGTCTTCCATTATTGAATGCTGCTTGTGCATGCTGGCTTGCGATAGGGTAATTACAGGTGGAGGCACAATGACTGGTAAGCACACTTTCAGCTTGTACAGACAAACATAGTAGATAAAAAAAAATAAAAAAATTAAACAAATGAGGCAGAGCGCTGGTTAAAGATCTAACAAACAAAGGGAAGTAAGCGCTTTAAATGCATACGACATTATGTATTAGAGTAAGTGAGAGTTATCCAAATTTCAATTTTTTTCATTTCAATGCTTGTTACTCTCTCAGATGCCAGGAGAGTGTCAGGCTCCCACAATGTATTTTTGCCAGATCAAAAAGTGAAGTTGATTCTGGCTTTTAACAGCAGCCAGTCAGGTTTACATGAACAGACAGGCCTGGTAGGCAGACAGACACACGACATCCTGAACTCAGGTAAAATGAGTTACTTTCCTTCGGGTCTCATTTATCCCTGACAGGATGCCTTTGTTTTCCTTCTCTGGAGAGGAAATCGATTTTTGTATTTTTTTTTTAAACATATTTAGAGCTTTTCGTAATGTGTTATTGATATCAGCAGATTCGCGATCGTCGATAATGATTTTTCAGGGTGTTGTGTAATTTTTAAATTACAAAGGAATTGTTATGTAAGACAGTTTCAAGCGAGCTATCTTTCGCGGATGTATTTACTGTGCAAACAACTCTAAATATGGCAAAAGTGTCACGTGATAATCAACTTTGTCACGTGATCATAACAAAATGGCTACGGAGCGGACGAAACTTTTTCCGTAACCAGTTGGGAGTGATGCAACAATATCACGGTCTCCTTCCCACAGCAGTCTCAAAATTTCGACTTGTTTTGACCTTAGAACGATGTCTTTATCATAACTGTGAAGAACAGAACGGAGATCACTGTCGAAGTCGGCCATTCTACAATCACGTTCGTCTTTCGTCTTTTATCAGAAACATTAGCGAAAAAACATATGGGAGATAACTCTGTATTCTTGTTTTGATAGATTTCCGCTTTTAGTCACTTTCTTTCCCTGCACTCTGCGTAGCAATTTTCCATCCTGTCAGAGAGACATGAGCGATAGCGTGGACCGATGATTATCAGAATGGACACACGAGGCAAACTCACACCTCTAGAAGTGCGACGGAAATGTAGTATGCGGCTCTGGTCATATGTTCCACAGACTATCGTGGAATCGTTTCGTCTGATCTTCTAACTTCCCTGTAGCCTGAGGGGCGACTACCTAAGTGAATTGATTCTGTGAATTGCAGTCTGGTCTGGCCACGCTGCCGCCCATACCATCGTTTAATAAACTGGCCGCCAATGGGTCTCTTTGGAAACAACTGGTTGTCTTTTTTCTTATGTTGTTTTGTGTTATCTGAAAGTTTGTCTGCGAATATTCATATAAAACTCATTTTTGTTTTTATCTGGGCGTGAAGTTGTGCGATCACATGCGCTGTTTAGCTTTAATCTTTTAAATTTTTATGTCCCATATGATATCGAAAAGAAAATGATTTTTCTCAGGAAAATGCCTCACAAATATCAATAATGATTTTAGCACAGTTTGTAAAAGCAATGCATCAAGGGGTATATGGATGATTCTAAAGAAATTTCTTTTCCTGAAAGTGGAACTACATCCGCCGATATCTTCTGGGCAAATCCCTGGAAAGCAAGGGCCATTTTCAGTCACACATTTCATTTTGAGCACGTATCAACTCTTTTCCGCTCGCTTGTCACGGATATCTGGCCTGATTTGTTCGTTATTTGAGCCCCCTTTCCGAAGCGCTAGAGGGTATGGGGAAAACATACGGAAGAAGAAAAGAAGAAAAGAAGAAGAAGAAGAAAAAGAAGAAGACACAAGAAGAAGAAGGTGAAGAAGAAGAAGAAGATTTTTGTTTGTTTGTTTGTTTGCTTAACGCCCAGCCGACCACGAAGGGCCATATCAGGGCGGTGCTGCTTTGACATATAACGTGCGCCACACACAAGACAGAAGTCGCAGCACAGGCTTCATGTCTCACCCAGTCACATTATTCTGACACCAGACCAACCAGTCCTAGCACTAACCCCATAATGCCAGACGCCAGGCGGAGCAGCCACTAGATTACCAATTTTAAAGTCTTAGGTATGACACGGCCGGGGTTCGAACCCACGACCTCCCGATCACGGGGCGGACGCCATACCACTAGGCCAACCGTGCCGGTCAGAAGAAGAAGAAGAAGAAGAAGAAGAAGAAGAAGAAGAAGAAGAAGAAGAAGAAGAAGAAGAAGAAGAAGAAGAAGAAGAAGAAGAAAAGAAGAAGAAGAAGAAGAAGAAGAAGAAGAAGAAGAAAGAAGAAGAAGAAGAAGAAGAAGAAGAAGAAGAAGAAGAAGAAGAAGAAGAAGAAGAAGAAGAAGAAGAAGAAGAAGAAGAAGAAGAAGAACAAGAAGAAGAACAAGAAGAACAAGAAGAACAAGAAGAAGAAGAAACCAAGAAAAGAAGAAACTAAGAAGAAGAAGAAGAAGAAGAAGAAGAAGAAGAAGAAGAAGAAGAAGAAGAAGAAGAAGAAGAAGAAGAAGAAGAAGAAGAAGAAGAAGAAGAAGAAGAAGAAGAAGAACAAGAAGAAGAACAAGAAGAAGAAGAAGAAGAAGAAGAAAAACAAGAAGAAGAAGAAGAAGAAGAAGAAGAAGAAGAAGAAGAAGAAGAAGAAGAAGAAGAAGAAGAAGAAGAAGAAGAAGAAGAAGAGGAAGAAGAACAAGAAGAAGAACAAGAAGAAGAACAAGAACAAGAAGAACAAGAAGAACAAGAAGAAGAAGAAGAAGAAGAAAAAGAAGAACAAGAAGAACAAGAACAAGAAGAAGAACAAGAAGAAGAAACATGAAGTAATGAGAGCTACCTATGAAAGCGGGAAACAAATAATCTAGTGAGGTTCCCGCTGAAAGAATGACATCACTGGAGAACTGAATTCATGAAGCGACATGGTAATTTTGCTGAATAAAATTGTTTAAACCAAGCGACATGGTACTACCAAGTGTTTCATTGTTTGTCTGTCACACTTTATTTTTGCTACATTTTTATAGCCTTCTTATTTCTAAAAGCGTTGTTTTGTATTTGTATGTTTTTTTGTTTTTTTGTGTTTTTTTTGCTGAACGCCCAGCCGACCACGAAGGGCCATATCAGGGCGGTGTTGCTTTGACATAGAACGTGCGCCACACACAAGACAGAAGTCGCAGCACAGGCTTCATGTCTCACCCAGTCACATTATTCTGACACCGGACCAACCAGTCCTAGCACTAACCCCATAATGCCAGACGCCAGGCGGAGCAGCCACTATAGATTGCCAATTTTAAAGTCTTAGGTATGACCCGGCCGGGGTTCGAACCCACGACCTCCCGATCACGGGGCGGACGCCTTACCACTAGGCCAACCGTGCCGGTTATTTGTATGTTGGACAAGAAAAGAAGGAAAGAAAAAAGAGAACAGAGATTTAAGGTTTGCCTGCAAAGTCCGGTAAGCTGATATTCGGAGTATGGATTTGTCAACAAAAAGTTGCTATTTAGGCATTATTTTTTTCCTGAATACAAATGAAAATAACTGCAATTAAAACTGATAAGCAAAAACTATTGCAAAGATAAAATAAATGAAAAAAATGAAATAAGATTAAAACACAACAGGAATCAGGCCATCATACAATCTTCTTTTCTTATTACATCCGTTCAGTGTTCCGTTCATATCATTATGTTCTAATAAAAGCAAAGAGTAATTTAAGCCAAAATACTCAGTTTTGCATTGTAACAATATGCGCAGCTTGGACGATAGAAAAGAAGGATCAGGAAAATATGAGGTGGAAGAGAAGAGAAGTAGGAGTAGGAGAGGAGGAGGAGGAGGAGGAGGAGGAGGAGGAGGAGGAGGAAGCGATTGAAGCGCAGAGAGAAGTAGGAGGAGGAGAGGAGAGGAGGAGGAAGAGGATGAAAAGTAGGATGCGAAGTAGGATGCGAAGTAGGATGAGAAGTAGGATGAGAAGTAGGAGGAGGAGAGGAGGAGGAGAGGAGAGGAGGAGGAGAGGAGGAGGAGAGGAGAGGAGAGGAGGAGGAAGAGATTGAAGCGCAGAGAGGATGAAGAGGATGAAAAGTAGGATGCGAAGTAAGATGAGAAGTAGGAGGAGGAGAGGAGAGGAGGAGGAGAGGAGAGGAGGAGGAAGCGATTGAGGCGCAGAGAGAAGTAGGAGGAGGAGAGGAGAGGAGGAGGGAGCGATTGAAGCGCAGAGAGGAGGAAGAGGATGAAAAGTAAGATGAGAAGTAGGATGAGAAGTAGGATGAGAAGTAGGATGAGAAGTAGGAGGATGAGAAGTAGGAGGAAGAGAGGAGAGGAGGAGGAGAGGAGAGGAGGAGGAAGAGACTGAAGCGCAGAGAGGATGAAGAGAAGAGAAGAGCACAAACGGAGAAGCATCTCAGAAGACATGAGGGTACTCGCACAACAAATCAGTAAAGTCCTTTCTACGCCTCTCTTTACGTCCTGTTTTCTGCTCACAGATCACAGGGGCGGAAAGTGGTGGTGCCGGTGCCGGTGCTAGAGATGCCAGTGGTAGTGATACAGCCGCAATTTGGTCTCTAATTCCATAAAGTCTGGCCATCCCAGGCATCCAAATCGTTCCTGGCAAGACCCTCAGTGTACAAGTGTGCGGGCAGAACTTCCGCCCTTTGACCACCACTAATTGCTGGATGGACAGAGGGACCACCCCTTCTTTACAGGATTAGGGACCTTTGGTCTTGCAAGGATGTTTTCTCCCTGTGATAGTTCTCGCGCGAAGGAGACGTTACTCGTGACTTTTGTTTCTTTTCGGCGTCGGTTTTTGTGCATAGTTAACATCAAAAGTTGAGCACTCATGTTTATTCCTTTCAGCCATGGTTCTATTTTGTTTCCTTAGCTCTGCTCCTTATCTTGGTTTCGTGTCTTATTTATCTCTTTTGATTGTGGAAGGGAAGAATAATGCTCGACATCGTGTTTTGTTTAGTAAAAGTTGAGTCACTTACCGTAGTTTAATTTCTAAATAAAGGTACTGTTCCTGGCATTTAAGTCAACCCTAAAAATGAAACAAGATACTACGAAACTAGATATGAAAATATACAAGCTTGAGAAAATAACAAAATTTGTTCGAGATTTTTCGTCCTAAGGCAAAAGAAAAATCTCTACTTTGCTTTCAGTAGCCACAATCATGCGACTTTGCAAATCAAAGATTGTTGTCTACTTCGTTCTGAACAACAACGACATCAAAGACTGCAGTCAACGCTTGTTTTCACTAGCCACAATCATGACTGCGTTTTCGCAATCAATGATTGTTATGTGCTTTGTTTTGAATGACAACGACTTTAAAATCTACAGACATCTGTGCACTGTGGAAACGTAGAAGACTCGAACGTTCTTCGTGACAATTTGGTAATTTGATACACTCCTGACAAATAGCATTCTTCTTACCAGGGATCTTGCTCAAGCATTATATGAGAGAAGAAAGTTCAAAGTTGAAAAGATATAAAAAGATTTAACAGTGCTGCTGATAAAAAACACACACACTCACAAGGTCATCCGATGATTACGTTGAACATACGTTTTTATGTCGTTCTATGACACATTCTTCAAAATGAAGAAGAAGAAGAAGAAGAAAAAGAAGAAGAAGAAGAAGAAGAAGAAGAAGAAGAAGAAGAAGAAGAAGAAGAAGAAGAAGAAGAAGAAGAAGAAGAAGAAGAAGAAGAGGACACAAGAAGAAGAAGAAGAAGAAGAAGAAGAAGAAGAAGAAGAAGAAGAAGAAGAAGAAGAAGAAGAAGAAGAAGAAGAAGAAGAAGAAGAAGAAGA
>NC_090250.1:34400157-34433029 GCF_037325665.1 Littorina saxatilis | reverse complement strand
TTGGAGCATCCTTTGAGTCAATATTATTTACTGGGGTATATTTAGTTTAGATTTACTTGAAGCGTTTTGGTAGATTTCGTAATGAAGCTTTTATCTGTGAGGATACAATCTCTTCACCACAGGTAATTTGTGAACTGCACGTATCCCTGAGAAATTAAGGCCTGTCTTACACTGTGCCGAATATCCTTGCGAATATGAACATGTTGTATTCGGCAAAAATAGAGGCGAATGGACAGGACAAAATATTGAAAATTCGAAGCCTTACCGATCATTGCGAATGCATACAAATCCATTTACGAATGTCTTGCGGATGTATTACGAACGTTGCGAGTGGCCTTGCGAGTGTTGCGAGTGCTTGCAAACATTTTACGAATAAAACGATTATGCAATTCGCATTGTTCGTAATACTGCTCTTACACTGTGCCGAATTTCCCTTGCGAATAGAATTCACCAATAATTCGTAATGATCGGGACATGGTCGCAAGACATTCGTAAATGTTCTTAACCATTCGCCACCATTCGTTTCTTGTTGCGAATATTAGCAACATGCTCCTTTTTTTTTTTTTTTTTTTTCGACCTCAGTTGCATGGCTGCTTCAACCCATCTTTTTTGCCTCTTTCGTCTTTTTTTTTTTTTTTTTTTTTTTTTTTTTTTTTTTCTTTCTTTTTGGGCGGTGAGCATATCCTTCTTCATTGGTCTTTTTTTTATTTTTTTTAATGAAATTTAAATTTTGTTTTCTTTTACATTACAATTTAACTAATGTCTGCGTGTATGTGCGTGTGTGTGTGTGTGTGTGTGTGTGTGTGTGTGTGTGTGTGTGTGTGCGTGTGTGTGTGTGTGTGTGTTGTTGTTGCTGTTCCCATAATTCTGTTATATAATACATTTTCAGCGGGACAATACATAACAAGTTAATTAATCCAACGCTCGATAGACAAAGGCGAGAATTTACAAATTACCAATTACAGTACCAGTTTTCAGCACAGCATCATACAGCGCATATATAAATAACTTTACATTAACAGCACAATACTACTAGTTATCTATATTCTTATACACAGTTCAATTTTACTAGAAATTTCGAACTCGAGCTTGGTTCTGAAATAAGATCTTCATGTTAGTTTTTGGATTTCCGTACTTAAACTGGCTTATGCACATTTTCGATATCAATATAAGGTGATTAATTATGAAGGTTTTCTCTCTGGGGATATCACGTGTGAAATACCCAAAAAGAGCCTCTTCGCAGCTTAACTTTATATTTTTGCCTGTACATTTAAATATGTACCCTTGACATTCCTGCCATATGGGTTGCACTGCTCTACACTGCCAAAAAAAGTGCTCGATGAAGTCGGTTTCGTTACAATACTGACAAAGATTTGTTTGACGAATTCCCATCTTATGTAGCAAAATATTGGTGGGATATATATTGTGTAAAATTTTCCAATGCAATAGACGAAGACGGGTTTCTGTCGAGCATTCGTTAGCTAATTTCCAGTGTTTATCTTCTAATGTAATATTTAATTTGTTCGACCAAAATCCAGCTGAGCTTGGCTCCTTTATCTCATAATTTAACATCTTTAGGCGAATTTGGCGTGGAGATAATTGTATAAATGGCATATGATCAGAACGGGCCTGACCCGTATCACGCAATAATAGAGCTTTAATGGCAGTTTGTATTGCATTATATTCAAATAGGCGAGACTGTTTATATCCAGTTAGTTCACATATTTCCTCAAAAGAGCACATGTCGTTATCGTTAAAAACATCTTTAACAACGCATATTTTAGCCTTTATCCAGTCATTCATGTATAGCGTTTGCTTCCTGTACCTTATATTTGTATTATTCCATAAGGTTTGATTGCGTACACTTATCTGCTGTTCATTACTGCTTATTTCTTTGATCTTGTGTTTATAAAAGCTTGTAATAAAAGCTTGTTTCCAGAAATATTGCTTTATGGCACCTAGTCCTTTAAAATTTTCTGCACTCACATTTGAGCGCAGACAGCATAAGCGTTCGCCCAGATTTAAAAAGGATGCCAATGGAATCTGTTGCCACTTTGCGTTACTTCCGTCCAGCAGCCTCATAATCCATGAAATTAGAAATGATGTTTGTACATCTTTGACATTAATCATTTTCAGACCTCCAAGATTTGTCTCTTGGCACATTACTTTTCTATTAACTTTTTCATAAGCTCTTTTGTTTGAATATTTTTTCTTCCAGATAAATCGGAATAGAGATGAATTTAGCTTATTGAGGAAGTTTTCTGTGGCACATAGAGATTGCAGTGCGTAAGTAAACTGTGACAACATTAATGTTTTGACTATACAAATTTTCCCCATTATACTTAGGTTTCTTTTCGACCATGTTGCTATTAATGAATTTACTTTATGTAGTTTAGGTTCCCAGTTTTCTTCTATGTTGGAGGCTGGGACAGAGTTGTTGAAATGAATACCTAAGATTTTGATTTGTTTTTTCCAAATAATATTACATGGTCGGTCAGCAGAAAATTTATTTATACCAAGCCACATTGCTTCTGTCTTTTGATCATTCATTGCTAACCCTGAAAATTTTGAAAACTGAGTTATTAGATGTAATACGTTTCTTAGGTCTTTCTCATCTTGTAGGAAGAAACTAATGTCGTCAGCATACATAAGTAGTTTAAGAATTTCACCATGTCTATCAGAATTCCTTGGCAGTTTAATCCCTTTAACATCTTGATCTGCACGGATTTTGATTGCTAACACTTCGAGGGCCAGAACAAAGGCTAATAGTGAAAATGGACATCCTTGTCTTATTCCAGCATCACATGGGAATGGACTCGATATCCATCCCATGTAATTAATACTACTCTCTGTATTTTTTGTTAAAGTATCGACCCACCTAATAAAATGTTCACCAAATCCGAACTTTTGGAACGCCCAGAGCATATATTCTTTAGATATCGTGTCAAAAGCAGCTCTGTAGTCTAGCGCCATTAAAATACCTGGTTGATTACTGTTATTCATATATTCAATGACGTCATCAATCATTCTAATAACAGTGCTGGAATTTCTTTTTTATAAAAACCCAACTTGATCTTCACTTATTAAGTAATTGACGACTTGATTTAATCTGTTTGCAAGGCATTTCGCTAATAGTTTATAGTCGGTGTTCGTTACAGATATAGGACGCCAGTTATTTAGGTGCTCTCGTTTCAACCCCTTTCCTTTATGTATCAGTGTGATTGCTGCTCGCTTCTGGGATACAGATAGTTCCCCTTTTTCAAAGGCTGACCAAAAAGAGGATAATAACATTTTGTTTATATTACTCCAAAAGAACTTTATGAAATTGGTTGTTATTGGTTGCAACAAGCTCCTAATATTCGCAAGGAATGCATATTCTTCAGTATTCGCAAGCCATTCGTAATCATCGTAAAGGTATTCGTAGCGCTCGCAAGGCATTCGCAATGATCGGTACACATTCGCAAGCACTCGCAACTATTCGTAAGACATTCGCAAGAAATGTGTATATGAACATGTTGTATTTGGCAAAAAAAGAGAGACTAATGGACAGGAAAAATATTTACCATTCGAAGCCTTACGAATCCTTGCGAATGTCTTACGAATGATTGCGACTGCTTGCGAATGTCTACTGATCATTGCGAATGCATACGAATCTATATTCGCAAGGATATTCGGCACAGTGTAAGACAGGCATAACGAATGCCTTGCGAGCCTGACGAATACATTGCGATGATTACAAATGTTCGCAAGGATATTCGGCACAGTGTAAGACATGCATAACGAATGTTTGCGAATGCCTTGCGAGCGTTACGAATACATTGCGATGATTACAAATGTCTTGCGAAATCTTACAAGTACGTTGCAAAAAAGTTAAGAATATTACTTCTTTGCGAATATTAGGAACATGTTGCTATGTTCAAAACAAGAGACGAATGGTGGCGAATGGTTAAGAACATTTACGAAAGTCTTGCGACCATGTCCCGCTCATTGTGAATTATTGGAAAATTCTATTCGCAAGGGCAATTCGGCACAGTGTAAGAGTAGCATAAGTGAAAATATGCGATTTTCGTCGGATTTGTGTGGGTTGTGAAACAGTGAATACCCTTGCTTTTTGGAGGGCAAACTTTCCACAAGTGCTTCTTGTCAAAGTGTTACAGACACACCCCTCGCTAGTGACTGGCCTATGGTGTCACGTGAGAAAGTTTGCCTTAAAAAAAGCCAGAGTATTCACCCTTTTACATCCGATACAAACCCGACAGAGTTTTTTTTCCCGAACGTCGTCTATTCTCTCTTCATTCTCTCTGAATGGACTTGATCGTATTGAGCAAAGTAATTTCCTGTAACTACTTCAGTGATCCGGAAAATGTAATTCGTTGGTAGATTATTGTTTTAGATAATGGAATTGTCAGAAAAAGAGAGAAAGCAAGTTTATTTTGTAAAGAGGCCTTATAGAAAAATGTGAACGAGAGAAATAACGACTGCAAACCCATTTTCATTTTGTGGGGTGTTATTTGAAGGACGGATGGGCTTGCATTTGCTCAATAAAGAAAGCTTCTTACATGAATTTTGCATAGTCAAAACGGAAACTTTAATTTTGTGCAGTAAACCTGTTCAGTTGTTCTGTGTTAATGAGCAAGAGTATGTTAACAAAGAGAGAGTGACTATAGTATTTTTTTTGCCCCCCCCCCCCAAAAAAAAACACTAAAAAAAACCACCAACACACACACAACAAAAACAAACCGACCAGTGGGCTAGACAGTGGAAAGTTAAATTTAATCAAAGAAAAAACAAAACTTCTGAATATAAGCAGAAAAAGAAATCCAGATTACATCCCTTTAAACTTCGGTGGCACAATTTTACAAGAAACTGAAAGTTATAAACATCTTGGTATTATTATTCAGAATAACGGTAAGTGGGAGTTACATATTAAATTTGTTATAGCAAAATGCCGTACACTAGTAGCTTGCTTACGATCTTATAAATATAGACTAGGCAGAAAAGCTTTAGAAATAATGTACAAATCCTTCATATTGCCACATTTTGATTATGCTGATGTTCTCTGGGATAACTGCCCTAAGAAGTTAGCCACCGAGCTCGAAAGTATTCACTTAGATGCAATTCGAACCAATGTTGGAGCAGTCTGCGGAACAAGCCATCAAAAATTGTACGATGAGTCAGGCTTTATTTCATTACTAGAGAGGCGTAAACGTCACAAATTGATATTATTTCACAAGATCGTTCACCGCAAGGTGCCAAACAACTTATTTGCGATATTGCCACCATTGACATCAACTAATAACCCATATCACCGGCGCAGACCTCTAGACAGGAAAGTTCCATCGTTTAAAACTGAATTATAAAGAAACTCATTTCTTCCATCTACTACACAACTCTGAAATTCTTTACCAGACTTTTTAAACTTAGTGACTCCCTAAGTGAATTTAAGCACTTTTTGTCAAAAAACGATTTAAGTCCGCCGTGTTATTTTTATTCTGGAGATCGCATGTCACACATAATTCACTGTAAGCTTCTATCTATAAATATATACGACTAGTGTCTGTCTGTCTGTCTGTCTGTCTGTTTGTCTGTCTGTCTGTTCGCGATGCACGGCCAAAGTTCTCGGTGGATCTTTTTCAAATTTGGACACCGTATTCAGCTACACCCCGGACACAACCTCATCGATGAGATATTTCAACACGTGCTCTCAGCGCGCAGCGCTGTGCGCACTGAACCGATTTTTTTAAAATTTTTTTGTTTTTGTTTGTCAGGATCCACTACCAGTAACTCTTCCTTATCTTCTCCAGTGTTTTCAGCCGCGATTATCTCCCTTCCTCCGTGTGGCGTCAATCCATATTCCCGTTTCTACGTTACTATTTATAGAAGGTCACTGCACGTTACTATTTTTAGAAGGTCTCCAGTGTTTTGCGCGTTTATCTCCTTTCCTTCGTGCGCCGGCCAAGCCGGCGTACACCCGGCAAAGCCGGGTCCCAGGCGCAGCCTGGTATTCGGCTCTACTTCTTCCCGGCCAAGCCGGTACCCAGCGAAGCGGGTAATCATCTAGTCTATATATATATACGACTAGTGTCTGTCTGGCTGTCTGTCTGTCTGTCTGTCTGTTCGCGATGCACGGCCAAAGTTTTCGGTGGATCTTTTTCAAATTTTGGACACCGTATTCAGCTATGTACACCCCGGACACAACCTCATGGATGAGATATTTCAACACGTGCTCTCAGCGCTGCGCGCTGAACCGATTTTTGTTTTGTTTTGTTTTTGTTGTTGTCGGGATCCACTACCAGTAACTCTTCCTTATCTTCTCCGGTGTTTTCAGCCGCGATTATCTCCCTTCCTCCGTGTGGCAAAGCCGGGTCCCAGGCGCAGCCTGGTATTCGGCTCTACTTCTTCCCGGCGAAGCCGGTACCCGGCGAAGCGGGTAATCATCTAGTAGGTTATATATAAGTGATCTTAATGACGATATTGTGAGACTTCACGTTGCCACAGATGCATCTTGTGACTGCAGATTCCCGTCCGAATCCGTAAAACACTTCATATTCGATTGTCCAAATTATCGCGAAGCACGCCAAGAAACTATACATACCCTCTACCCTCCCTAATCACATAATTCACCTCCCCCACCTTTTAAACGGAGACAGACAGTATTCTTTAGATTTGAACAGGAATTGTTTTCCACCGTACACTCGTTCATTGAAGGTTCAGGCCCCTTTGGGCAAACCAGAATAAATGCTCTACAAGCCGGACAACAACTTTAACTTCTGCACATCTCCTACCCATCCCTCTTCTTTTATTCATCTTCTTTCCCTCCTTCCTTCCTTTTACTGTCTTTCTTTATAATCATTATGCAACGTTTATTACGTTATTAATAGATTTGGTTTATTGAGACAAATTGTTCAGCCGTTACCGCATTATGTTGTACTGTCATGCAGGAACACCACTATAAGCTTCTAGCTTGTTGCTGTTTCTGTGAACTTTGTATACATGTCATGATTGTAACCTTTGTTAAAATAAACTTATGTTTAAACCAAAAACAAACCTTGAGTGCGATACAAAATCTCCCGGCGAGAAACAGAGCACAGGCTTCGACAATAGCCCCTAAATATGAACGCCCCCCCCCACCCCCATCCGTTAAGTTAGAAGATACTCTTATAATCAAAAGTGTCTGTTTACATTTAAACTGAACATTTTTACTCTCACTTTTAACACACACTCAGAGTGGACTCCATACTCGCTTCCAGTGGAAAAATATTTGCCATCTTCTATTTTTTGAAGAACTCCCCCACGAACGTAATCGACAGACATTATTTTCTATCCTAGGTAACCGAATAGTTACTTCCAGATATATTTCTCTTCCAATAAGACTTGGTTTCCATGGCAACCGACATACCTAGACGAGGTAATGAGACAAATGGGTGTCGTTTTCGAGAGTCCGTCCTCATCTAATCCCCTAGAACAACTGTCATCATTTTTCGCTTTCCGGAAGCATTTTTCTCTCTTGTAGGGGGAGGCCACCGAATAAGAACAACTTTTTATTTTATGCTGGCAACTAGCTTGTTTACTTGAAACGAAGTTTGCTCTGGGGAATTACCCAACAATTACAGTCTTTGCTGCCATATATGTCGGTGCAGAGAAATTAGTCCGTTTTAAGCGTCAAATGTAGAAGTAACGCTGCGAGAAGTGTATAACAAACAAAAACATGAAAAAAAGCAAGTTATTAAGAGAGGTTAAATGTGGCGAAAAACATTCTTTGAGCGCTCTAGAACTGTTAGTTTGTCGGAACAGGTGGTGGTCTATATAAGGTGACGGTCCATATTAGGGGTCCTTAGACCAACGCAACCAATGAACGTATAGTCAGACGACTGATTACTCAACCGCCCAGGCAGCTAAACACACACACACACACACACACACACACACACACACACACACACACACACACACACATATACACACACACGCACAGCAGGCACACAGACAAACACACACACAGAGGCACACACACACGGAGGCACACACACACACACACACACACTCAAGAGCATACACACACACACACACACACACACACACACACACACACACACACACACACTTTGTCTGTGTTTACGCTACTCTACATAGAACTACGTATTTGTTGACTTTTTTGAAGACGAAGTCCCTCAAATCATTTTCGAGGAGAAGATTTCTATTTAATCGGAAGATGGAGATGCCATTCACACAAGCAGACATCAGAAGTCGGCGTGTGTTTGTGTACAGTTTGTCGATTTAATCTTTCTTTGAAAACCACACGGCTCGATATTCAATAAGATTTCTCATTTCATTGTACCAACAAAGTAAATTAAAAACCAACAGCAGCGCGTGCAGTAGATTTCATGAGTGTTGGATCTGGCTTGCAGGTGCTTTCATTCAGTTTTTGTCAGTTTTGAATAACCGTGTTTACGAACTGCAAATCAAAATCGGGTCAGCAACTACGGTACCAAAAAAAAAAAAAAAAAAAAAAAAAAAAAACCCAACAACATTGGTGTCAGAACTGTGTCTGCGGGGATGAAGGCACGCACTGGTTCGAGTTTCAAACCATACATCCGACAAAGTTTGGGGCCAAGTGGTGACTGCATCAATCAGCTGTGACTCGGATACGGTTGTTAAGCAGAACAAGCAATTTGTAAAGTTTCATTTTATGTCAGTGCTCATCCCGCCGTCGGCTGCTCCACCTGCGGCATTTGCGGCAAATGGGCGGGGAGAGGGGGGGGGGGGGCGATTTTGCGACAAGCCATACCAAAAAAGCTCTCTCGCAAATCGTTTGTACAAGCACGACCAACTTTGCTACAAAGTGAACTTGAGCGCTCATTCCTGTTGGGGGAGGGGGTGGGTGATGGTGGGTGTTATGGTTTAAATCTAAAGGCAGGGATATACAAGATAAAGCATGCATATTTTCCCTAAAACATCATGCAACAGCAATAAAAGCATTCTCCTGCATGCATTAACACCAAAATGGCGAAATACGCACAAATCTGTATGGTAGAATAGAACCAGTACAACGACATTTTTAAAACACACACACACGCACACACACACACACACCCACACACACACATGCCCCTCGCACGTCCGCGCACACGCACTCTCGCCCGCACGCACGCACACACGCACACAATCACACACACACACACACACACACACACACACACACACACACACACACACACAGTTCCTTTTTTAAAATCAGGACGCCATTTCTTTACCAGCTAACAAGGAATAGAATCAGAATTTGAATGGTGTAATTCGGGTCCTCTATTTTCCTTCTCGTTGTGAATGGCGGAAGGCGAAATTCAATCGAACGTGTTTGCTGTGGTGTATGTGTAAACAGTCGGCTTCCTGTTGCGAGATCAGTGACACTGGCAGCGTTTTGAACAATTGAATTACATCAATCCTTCGCTGAAAGGCCAACGTAATGTGACGCTCCCACACAGAATCAATGACAAATAGGTGGAATGAGTAATTTCATTGAGGACAACTTTCCATGGATTATTTTTTTCTTCTCCTCAAAACGCTGTACAGCGCACGCTGATGAAGATTGAATACAATTTTGCGGAATAGAATCCGCGCTCAAGCGAGAAGAGAGAGCAATGGATCTGGATGTAATGGGGAAGTAAGGCAAGGCAAAGGATTTATTCAAGAAACCCCATGGGGGTACATGGAAAAACAAAACAAAAATAAAAGAAAATGATTTTTTTTTTGCAGTATGCTTTCTACCTCTGACTTGTAGGCGGAAGGGTATGTTGAATGTACTTATGTGAGCGTAGCCCACGGACATTAGGCAGACAAATACACAAACTCGGAAGCAAGCAGGCTGCCAGACATTGAAACAAAAGTGAAGGCAGGCAGCGAAGCAAACAGGCAGATAGACAGGCGGGTAGGCAGACAAGTGGGGTGACGGGTACCCTTACACTGGTGCAATTCTGTAACACATGTTACATAGCCACTGGTGAATTAACAGAGAGAAAAATAAAGAACAAGTCGCGTAAGGCGAAATTACTACATTTAGTCAAGCTGTCGAACTCACGGGATGAAACTGAACGCACTGTATTTATTCACTAAGACAGTACAGCTTCGTCAATCCCCGCGTGAAGGAAATCGCTCACCTTCCACGTGCAAAACGTAGTGATATTGACACGCCAGATTAGCGCGGTAGCGTATTGTGCTAAGCAGGAAAGCGCGCTTTTCTGTATTCTTGTTAACTTTCTGAGCTTGTTTTGAATACAACCTATCATATCTATATGTTTTTGGAATCAGGAAATGATCACGAATAAGATGACATCATTTTTGGATCGATTTCTTACATTTTAATCGTAAGACTAATTATTCTATTTTCGTTAATTGTGATCACATTTTAAGAGTAAACATGACATATGTATATATTTTTAGATTCAGAATGTGATGAAGAATACGATGCAATCAATTTTAAATCTGTTCGCGAAAAATCGATTTTAATGACAACTTTAATGAGCAAACTCATAAAGTAAATTTTAAGCCTCCAAGCTGAAATGCAATACCAAAGTCCGGGCTTAGTCGAAGATTACTTGACCCAAATGTCAACCAAATTGGTTGAAAAATGAGAGCGTGGCAGTGCCGCCTCGACTTTCACGAAAAGCCGGATATGACGTTATCAAAGACATTTATAAAAAAAATGAAAAAAAACATCTGGGGATATCATACCCAGGAACTCTCATGTAAAATTTCATAAAGATCGGTCCAGTAGTTTACTCTGAATCGCTCTACACACACAGACACACACACACACACACACACACACACACACACACACACACACACACACACACACACACACACACACACACACACACACACACACACACACACACCACCACGACCCTCGTCTCGATTCCCCCCTCTACGTTAAAACATTTAGTCAAAACTTGACTAAATGTAAAAACGGTCATATAGGTTTTCGCATCCATGGGAGGTAATCGGAACCGACCAAACAGACTGAGCCAGTAGCGCGACATATGTCGTGACAACCAGGTGACAGTATACGTAAAGTAGCGCGACATATGTCGCGACAACCAACCTAAGGTATATAAATTTGGCCAAGAAATTATTGCAACAATTTTTGCACGCTAAGAAAAGCATTAAAACGCAATTTATTTTAGTTAAACTTTATATGCTCGAAAAGGTAATTATGTCAGCTGTACATATCATTTGTCCGATTGATGGTACTTTGTATAGGCATCCCGTGACAGCCTGTCAAACAAGGTCACCCCTAAAATCGACCTGACAAAAACCATAGCCCCGTATTTTAAAATCTGCAAAAAAATCAGAATATGCACAAACCAAACACTTGTGACAACCATTGGAAAGGCCATTCAATTTCCTGTTCAGAACATTTTGTTTTATGCACCTGACTTCTCTAGTCTTTATGTAGCCTTTTGTCAAAGGCGGTAGGTGTCAACCGTTTCAGAGGCCCAAAAAGGCACGTTTTGCGGCCATTTTTGAGGGGGTCCTCCACCCAAAGAGCCATATCTGATAAAGTTCTCAATGATTTGCTTTGAAAATTTCACAAGTTATGACCAATAGGCTGACCTAAATCGGTGTTTACTTTTACGAATGTGTATAATAAGCGTGTTGTATTACGTACATTTTCCGAAAGAACTAAACAAATATTCATATTAATTCAGGGTTTTAGGTTAAAACAATCGTGACTTTGCATGCTAAACAAAAAATGGATGAGGCAATCGGTGCCAAAGTTTGAGGCAGATCCGAGAGCTGGTTTACATTTGCTGGAGATGGGAACGCGCAAGAAAATGTATCGATCACCGTCCTTGGTAATGCGTACAGTAGCTGTGGAGATAAACTGACATTGGCCTGTGCTTCCCTCGCTGCGGGTCCCAAAAGCGCAACTCACCGAGCACAGATCGCCGGAACAGGATAGTAAGCACAGGCCCAGGACTGTTATGCCCCTGTCACACTTGCCCGGATAGAGCCTCCGAACGTGAAACGCATGGCATATTTGTTTATCCGTTGGCAAAGTGGTCAGTCCGGTAGAAAAATCCAAACCACGGCCGTATTTGCACCGAACATGGAACGGTTGAAACGTATCGGTAACGAACATGTAACGCACGGCTACAGTTCAACCAGTCAAGTGTCTCCGAATGATTGACGAACAACAAACGAACATGAACCGGCCAATCAGAACGCGCACAGGATTCATTCCGGACAAACCGAACACATAACGGACATCAATGGGCGCGTGCAGGAAACAACAACGTGTTTGTCCGTTAGGTGTTCGTTTAAGGTCCGGTTAATGCGTGGCGTATGCGTTCAAGTTCCATCTACGGACTGGATAACGCCCCCCCCCGTACACCTACAGCATATAAACGAAGGAACTACGAACACTGACAGGAGATATACAGGACAGAACGGACATGCACAGGACAGCCAACGAATATTCTTGTTCGTCACTGTCCGTTTCAAGTTTTGTGCATGCACAAAACTTTCTAACGGATGCAGGCGGACACACCGCACATCACCTGACATGAAACGAATCATTGTTCCGAACATAAAACGGACACTTAAAAGAACATAAAACGAACATAGACGAACATCACCGGATAAACAAATATGTCATCCGTTACACGTTCGGAGGCTCTATCCGGTCAAGTGTGACAGGGCCTTTAGTCTCCACGGGTAGTGTACTCAGTACCACTGACGGTGATCGATAATTTTTAATGCGTGTTCCCATCTCCAGCAAATGCAAACCAGCACTCGGATCTGCCTCAAACTTTGGCACTTATTGCCTCATCTATTTTTTTGCTTAGCAGGCAAGGTCACGATTTTTTTAACCTAAAACCCTGAATTAATATGAATATTTGTTTAGTTCTTTCGGAAAATGTACGTAATACGACACGCTAAGTATACACATTCGCAAAACGCAACACACATTATGGTCAGCCTATTGGTCATAACTTCTGAACTTTTCAAAACAAATCATTGAGAACTTGAGCAGATATGGCTCTTTGGGTGGAGGACCCCCTCAAAAATGGCCGCAAAACGTGCTTTTTTGGGCCCCTGAAACGGTTGACACCTACCGCCTTTGACAAAAGGCTACATAAAGACTAGAGAAGTCAGGTGCATAAAACAAAATGTTCTGAACAGGAAATTGAATGGCCTTTCCAATGGTTGTCACAAGTGTTTGGTTTGTGCATATTCTGATTTTTTTTGCAGATTTTAAAATACGGGGCTATGGTTTTTGTCAGGTCGATTTTAGGGGTGACCTTGTTTGACAGGTTGTCACGGGATGCCTATACAAAGTACCATCAATCAGACAAATGATATGTACAGCTGACATAATTACCCTTTCGAGCATATAAAGTTGAACTGCGTTGTAATGCTTTTCTATACGTGCGAAAATTGTTGCAATAATTGTTTGGCCAAGTTTATGTAGGAAGGTAGACAGATAGACAGACAGGCAGTCAAGTAGACAAAACCACAGTCAGAATCTGTTTATATTTGTTTGTGACGAGTAAGCTGGCCTGGCATGCTGTCCTGATTTAGCATCACTACAACAGGCAGGCAGGCAGACAAGTTGGCGGACAGGTATTTACGCAGGTAGTTAGACAGGCAGGCAGTCAAGCGGGTAGGCAGGTAGTCTGGTTCAATGATAAAAGATGATATATGTTTTAGCTCTTCCACAAATCCTATCAGGCAGACAAGACAAGACCAGACAAACGATGGTTGGTTGGTTGGTTGGTTGGTTGGTTGGTTGGTTGGTTGGAGATGTTTTTTTGATCTTGAGCATCGGGGTAATCCAAGACCGCCTGAGGATCAATTTTATTATCTGTTGTTTTTTTCTCGACCAAGTTCGCACCAGGCAAAAGACTAGCAAACACACCCTTGCACGCAAACACAAACAAATATCTGTAATTAATTATGTAGTGTATAATATACACACACATTTTTTTTGCCATCAAGACACACAAACCCTTCCGAATGTGACCAAACGCATAACGTTCTTGTTGCTTCTTTTTGTGTGTGTGCAGCTTCTGGAAGCAGAACAAGAAGAGTACGGAATCGCCGCTCGAATTCTACTGTAATGAAATGACTGAAATCTAAACGGAACCAAGTCATTTGTTTTTATACAGACTGTAAGGGGTTTAGTACCATGTGGTTCTTATGTTTCTCGAAAGCACACATGATGCAATATATTACAATCAACTACAAAGTACAGGTTTTACATCAAGAAATGAATTGAATTGAATTGAATTGAATTGAACTTGATCTTACAAGGATTAAGATTTAAGCCTATGCCTTTTTTTATTTTTTACAATATGTCCTTGGGACGCACAGACACACAATGATAACAACAAGTAAAAAGTTAACAACAAAAAGAGGTGTGATAAAAATAAATGAGCAGAGCAGCGCGAGGACACTTTTAATCGAATCCATATCAATTGCAGAGATACCAAAGAACAAACGCATGTGGCGCTGCACCATAAAACGTTTTTCTCCTCTGTCATTATATATTACAAACCTGATACATTGCAATCAGAAAAAGGTAGGACACTTTGAAATAAACCAGCAGAACATAAATCAACTGAGGGAGAGAAAATAACCTGCACTACTCGGCAGCAAAGTGTTATCAAACGCTGGTGGAAGATTGATGACCAGGGTGTGTTTAAGAAACGCAAGCCTCCCATTAGTGGGAATATAGCGCGCCCAACGTCAACACGTAAATGACAAGATGGGCTTAAGATGACTAATTGGATTGTTAAAATTACATACAGGCAAATCCTAAAGTCGAAGTAACTACATGCCCGGGACAAACTTGTTGTTTTACTTCATCAGCGTCAACACACGTAACTACGATGAGAAAATTGTTTCTTACAAGAATATCTGTACCTTCATGGGCCAATGCAATTTCCCGAGTTTAGCCGGGGTTGCTATGACTATAGTTAAGCATTTGTGATTAGCTTCAGTTACGAACATTGTAGTCTGATCGTCGTTAGCTTAGAAGTAATGTTCATACTTTACTTGTTGACACAATTGATGTGAAATCTGTCGGCAGCGGTTCAACGTCCAACAAGGCTTTATATAAAGCCGAGATGTACCACTAGTTGGTCGAGAATCACGTGTATGTGTGTTCACTTTAGTCTAAAAAGATGTGAGACAAAAATGTGATATATTAAATCAGTATTTCATCAGAAGTTGACGAGGTAGATATTCCTTAATTTTATTTAATTCCGATAAAACAAAAAAACAAACTTGTGCATTCTGTGTAACCTTCACAGCGTACGAGGGTTCGGAATGATTCTCCTCTGTGTCAGATATATCACATATATGCACCTTTTGTCAAAGATGTTGATAAACTCCGTGTGCTTTACAAAGAGAGAAAACACACAGTCATAATCTGACAACATTAGTTTGTGAGAAGTAAGCTGGTCCTGATTTAACGTCACTACTAATGGGGCGGGGATATAGCTCAGTTGGTAGCGCGCTGGATTTGTATTCAGTTGGCCGCTGTCAGCGTGAGTTCGATCCCAGGTTCGGCGGAAATTTATTTCAGAGTCAACTTTGTGTGCAGACTCTCTTCGGTGTCCGAACTCCCCCCCCCCGTGTACACTGCATTGGGTGTGCACGTTAAAGATCCCACGATTGACAAAAGGGTCTTTCCTGGCAAAATTGCTTAGGCACAGTTAATAATTGTCTACCATACCCGTGTGACTTGGAATAAGGCCGTGAAAGGTAAATATGCGCCGACATGGCTGCAATCTACTGGCCGTATAACATTTCATCTCACACGGCATCACTGCAGAGCGCCTAGAACTGTACCCACGGAATATGCGCGATATAAGCGTCATTGATTGATTGACTACAAGGCGGCTTCTTTATTTTGACTTCAAACCAACAGACTCAGTCTGCATTGATTGAGAGAAGCAACATGATACATCAAACAAGACATCCACCCAGTTCATCTTCGACAATTTGTTAATCTCAAATCGTAAGAAACAAATCCCCCTATGCGCGGCTAAATCCGCCACCCACATTAATTTTTAGTCATGTCCTGGGTTTTACGAAGAACATAAACAACGCAAAACAAGGTTAACGCACACAAGTCAACCCGAAACTGGTTTAGACCGATAGAGTTTACACAGGAAACACAACGCAATGAGGTCAATTGCTCGTATTGGACACATTAACTAAGGGGCAAACTATACCTGCGCAGAGTCAGCGGCGCTGCATGCTGCGATAGGGATTATGACGAGTACTTGGCCTGTTTTTCTTTTCACGCAACGTGTAGCGGGCTGGGGAAAAAAAAGAATTAACTCAATAAGCTGCAGTGCGTCGTCTGTGCCGCTGACTCTGAGCAAATGTAATTTTCCCCTAAATGATCCAAACATGGAAAACCATCTACGACCTTTTGGATAGTGGGTCGCCAATCGTTTAGGAAATCTGGACGAAAACCTAACATTATAGACGTCTTCATTCAGACACAAAGTAGTGCTATTCTGTTCAGAAAATGTCGATGTCGATCAATGTCTTGACATCTGTGTACCAAAGAAGGGACACGAAAAACGCAGAGAAAGAAATCTAACTTTGGCACTGCATTCCAAGCAGCGAAATCTCCGGCCGACATTTTGAAATTGGTTTGGCGGAGTAATTTTTTCTTTAGGACAAATACGAACGATGTGGATGAGGGAAGACAAAGTTCACGTGATATATAAATCGCGACAAGAATAATGAAGATGTAAGAATAAGAGCACACGAGTACAGTGCTCTTAGCGTAAACAAAAAGAGTTAGATTTTGTTGAAGAAAAAAATCGATTCAGAACAAAGATAGAGCAAAGAGGGAGGAACAAAGAAGGAAGAAAAAGAAATGGAAAAAAAGTATGTAGAAACAGATACTCGGTGTTGAGATGTCCCCACCAGGGCTTGTGGTAAAAATAAGTTTGTTATAGTTTTACTAACTGTGTTCTTTTTCTTTTATTTTTTTATTTTAACGCCCAGCCGACCACGAAGGGCCATATCAGGGCGGTGCTGCTTTGACATGTAACGTGCGCCACACACAAGACAGAAGACGCAGCACAGGCTTCATGTCTCACCCAGTCACATTATTCTGACACCGGACCAACCAGTCCTAGCACTAACCCCATAATGCCAGACGCCAGGCGGAGCAGCCACTAGATTGCCAATTTTAAAGTCTTAGGTATGGTGACCCGGCCGGGACTAACTGTGTTAAGTTTTGAAAAGTAAGAACTGTTCTTGGCATTACTTTAGGCTGACCTCCACTAACTCATCCCAACCACTTCCTTTATTACATAGCAGTTACGTCACTGTATTCTCAAAACTCATCTGACGGAAATGAGCGATGCAGACAAACTACGGCATCTTTCGCGGAATTTAAATCACCAACATACATGTATTTTTTTTGTTCTACGAGAGTAAGTTTTTGTACCGATTTCGACGGGCGCAGTGGCGAGGTGGTAAGACGTCGGCCTCCTGATCGGGAGGTCGTGAGTTCGAATCCCAGTCGCTGCCGCCTGGTGGGTTAACAGTGGAGATTTTTCCGATCTCCCAGGTCAACGTATGTGCAGACCTGCTAGTGACTTAACCCCCTTCGTGTGTACACGCAAGCACAAGACCAAGTGCGCACGGAAAAGATCCTGTAATCCATGTCAGAGTTCGGTGGGTTATACTTACTTACTTACTGCCTTTCACGCCTGGTGGCGTGTAGGGCAGCGACAAAGGAATTCGGTGGGTTATGGAAACACACAAATACCCAGCATGCCTACTCAACGAAAGCGGAGTGAGCTGACTATGCTCTCAGAGTATAGTGTGGGGAACCCACATGGGCAAACGAGCTCATACGTAACCAGAACATTCTGGAACGCTGAAGAAGAAGTACCGGTTTCGTTAGTGCAAGTATTGCTCAATCATCCTCCCTTTGGTGTCACTTTATCCTGGAACTTTAGTGAAACAAAGTTGCATGACAACGTGTGAAGTTCTGGAGTCCCCCAAGACACCCACACGAACGGTGACACGAAAGTCATCGAGTTTCTCTCACAGAGAACTCTTTTTTGCCGATTTGGGATGTGAGAATACTCTGGAAACGATTGGAAAACATACACTAAAGGTTAGCAAGTACAGTACTGTATATCGTGAAGAGAACAGGAGAGAAATATACAGTGACAACTGAACATCGATGGTTCTTTGAAAGTGATACTGTAATCGATGCCTAGGTTGTTCCTTTTGTCGCCATTAATTTGTACAAACACTGTACAGTTCTTAGTTTTTCACAAGAAACCATAGAAAAGTGACAATGGGAATGGGAAATTCTCATCCAATGCATGTAAAAAACCAACTTCTTCTTTTGTTTCTAGAATATGATAATAACCATAGTACGTACAGTGTTGTATCGTTTACACATATAAATAGATGGGAGAACAGAGAAATCATTTATCTCAATAGACATGGATCATTTTAATTGAAATAGTGATGTCTTTAGTAATATATTGTGGATTTTTTGGGCTTGTTTGTTTGTATTTTGCTTAACGCCCAGCCGACCACGAAGGGCCATATCAGGGCGACCGGTGCTGCTTTGACATTTAACACTATTGTGACTAGCACTGCCACGGCGTTAACGTCCTGCCTGCCCAAGCTTGCCACCAAGAAACTTCCCAAAAATCAGTAACTGTAAAGAAATCTGTCTAGCAAGCTTGAATTAAGTCCAATCACCACCAAATTTTGTGTACTAATTCAAAAATGGATGCCCAGTTCAGTCGTGCTATTTATAAGTTTGTCACGCGATTTGTTTTAGCAAAGGGGGGTGAAAGGGGGATAATTTGTGTTTTTTAACGTTTTTTTGTGTGTGTTTTATTTTCCACTGCTTTTTTTAAAAGTTATTTTTTAACAGAAAGTATTATAAATAATGTTATAACCAAACAAGGTGTAAAACCTATGAATTAGCTGAAATATTGTTAACATTGTACACAGAAATAAGGAGACAGTACAAAGAAAAAAACAAGCAAATCACGCATTCACTCACAGCATCCTGACTCAAATGAAACAAAACTGTGACACTCACCAAATGATGTCTAGGTAATCCATATTGAATATAAGTCACATTTTCACAACAAAGTACCAACTGTACACCTATGAACATTTCCAAAAGGATTAGAAGGCTCCAGCCATCCATTGTTATCAGTGCTGCCACGCCCCCATAGCTCCTGCACGATTCCGAGATACATGTTCGTCTAGCAGTATCACCCCCTACCACGTGTAGTTTGCCGACTCGTACTAGCAACAACGGGACTGTTTCTTCCTCAATATCACTGCTATTATCGCTTTCTTGAGGCTAAAACGACACGATGTATCATGATCTACAGGATCCTCAAGATCCAACATCCGGAGAATCTCCTCCCGTGACAAGGTTCGCCTTCGATTCATTTTTTTTGTTCGAAAACACCACGCAAATCTGCACTAATTTGATCAAGCCGGAAGAGAAAACCACGTGTATCAAGGGAAACAACTCAATTTATTGCAATCTTCAAAAACCGGGAAGCAATCACGAGTCTTGTACCTTGTATGACTGATACTGAAAAATGCGCGTCCCGTCCATGGGCGTGTCAGCGCGGTTACTGATTTATCAGCGTCCCGTCGCGAAAGTGTTAACGTGTGCCACACACAAGACAAAAGTCGCAGCACAGGCTTCGTGTCTCACCCAGTCACATTATTCTGACACCGGACCAACCAGTTCTAGCACTAACCCCATAATGCCAGACGCCAGGCGGAGCAGCCACTTGATTGCCAATTTTAAAGTCTTAGGTATGACCCGGCCGGGGTTCGAACCCACGACCTCCCGATCACGGGGCGGACGCCTTAATATATTGTGGATGAAGATATCCGAATTGTGAAGCAGTAACACTCCTAAAGACGAAGCAAGATAAGAACATATGCTTAGCGATTGCTTCATATCTGCAACCTATAACAATCCACACAGTTCAAACAAGCAAACAAATAAACAAAATAAGGCGAAAATACAACATTTAGTCAAGCTTAGTCGAACTCACAGAATCAAACTGAACGCACTGCATGTTTTCACAATGACCGTAGTCCGCCGCTAGTGCAAAAGGCAGTACAAGTGACGAGCCTGTTTAGCGCGGTAGCGGTTGCGCTGTGCTGCATAGCACGCTTTACTGTACCTCTCTTCGTTTTAACTTTCTGAGCGTGTTTTTAATCCAAACATATCATATATATATGTTTTTGGAATCAGGAACCGACAAGGAATAAGATGAAATTGTTTTTAAAACGATTTCGGACATTTTATTTTAGTCATAATTTTTATATTTTTAATTTTCAGAGCTTGTTTTTAATTCGAATATAACATATTTATATGTTTTTGGAATCATAACATGATGAAGAATAAAATAAAAGTAATTTTGGATCGTTTTATAAAAAAATAATTTTAATTACAATGTTCAGATTTTTAATGACCAAAGTCATCAATTAATTTGTAAGCCTCCATGCTGAAATGCAATACCGAAGTCCTGCCTTTGTCGAAGATTGCTTGGCCAAAATTTCAATCAATTTGATTGAAAAATGAAGGTGTGACAGTGCCGCCTCAACTTTTACAAAAAGCCGGATATGACGTCATAAAAGACATTTATCAAAAAAAAGAAAAAAAACCCATCTGGGAATATCATACCCAGGAACTCTCATGTAAAATTTCATAAAGATCGGTCTAGTAGTTTACTCTGAATCGCTCTACACACACACACGCACAGACACACACAGACACACACAGACACACACACACACACACACACACACACACACACACACACACACACACACACACACACACACACATACACACACACACACACACACACACCACGACCCTCGTCTCGATTCCCCCTTTATGTTAAAACATGTAATCAAAACTTGACTAAATGTAAAAAGCAAACAACTCTGAGCATTAGTCTGTGACCTATTACAAGGCGTGTAGCCAGTCCTTTGTGACGCCGATTACCTTACAAACGTATACAAAGTGTTCACGGTCGGTGTAAAACATAAAAAAATCAAACCATAATTGTGCAGGAACTTTGCCACCGTCGTCTTTCAGGATGGAGATAGACATCCGGTCAGAAAAGCGATTACAATGGGGAAAAGTTTCTGCCTTTATTTGGACAACACAACCACCTAAATGTGAATATGGGTCCAGTCATCAGGGACGTCACGATGTCACGGTGGACATTTCGAAATTGTGAGACAACGGAAACACTAAATCATCATGTATGCTATATACATTGTAACACCGAAAAAGACAACAAAATAATTACGTGGTGTATACTGTGACGCTACAATGGCTTAGATCACACCAACACAGATATTGTTACACGGTTACAAAGGAAACAGAAAACAATCTGGTTTTCTGATTGTGTAAGACTAGATTCCCAAAGGTATTTTCAAAAACAATTAGAAAGACAACAAATGCAGAATTTGATTTCTGCAACACATCGCCAAAACTTAAAATTCAGGAGGGAAAAAGCACACAAAACTTAAAGGACTGTGTTGGTCAGCAAGGTGAACAATGTCCAAGATGATGCTGACCAGAGCTAGCACGGTGGTCATGAAGAACCGTCGTCGTTACAGCCTGCGGACACGTAACGGTCGTCCCCGCCGTCAGTCCGCCCCCACCGTCATGCAACGAGCCCCTCCAAGTCCAAGAGGGTTCTCCTCCGGGGCCAGGGGGTATCCACCCGCTTCTCCCAGCGCCAGGTACCCACCCGCTTCTCCTAGCGCCAGGTACCCACCCGCTTCCCCGTCACACCTGCAGAGAGCGGGTGTCGATTCGCGGCACTTGTGTGCCAGCGGAAACACTTTCACCTACCCCCACCTGTCGTGTGCGGGGGGCGGTGGCGGCGGGCAGGGAGGCAACAGTTTACGACGCGGCAGCCTGCAGCCTCAGCACCTTTCTGGGGGGACGTGTCGTCTTCACGGCGTGGGTAACGCCGGGGAAGGTGGAGGGCTGTCGCCAAGGAATTCGATCCGCAACCACCACTATCACTCTACCAACAACACCAGCGCGGCCTCCCCCCAGCCCCACGCCTCTGTCAACTCTAACGCCGCCGCTGTAGCCGCGGCGAACGCGGCGCTGAAAGAGGTGCAACTCGAGTCGCCCAAACTGCGTCGGATTACTTTCCAGGAGTGGAAACGACAGAAGGAAAAGCAAGAACAAGAAGAGAGCGAGACTCCATACCCACAACACCACAACGAGGTTCTGCCGCTTCGCCAACATCAGGGGCACGTAAGCCTGTCGCCTTCTTCCGGTCAGCAGTCAGACAGAGTTGTCGGGAATGGTCGAAACGGTTCTGCTGTTGCGGGGGAGTATTCCTCCCTCCTCCGCCCTCCTTCTCCCTGTGTGGCGCCGTGTGATTGTGATGGGGCACATGGAGGACGACCGGTGCAGCTGCTGCTGGACTATGGACTGCATGGCAGCGACAGTGCCTGCCACATCCTCACAGTAAGTAAATACTATATACATGTTCTTCATGTTTGTTATTAGCACCTACACTTTGATCTGTTTTTTTGTCTGACCACTCTCACATCCTGAAAACTCATTTTCCGTATTTTTTTCGCATGGGTATTTTGTTTGTTATAATTCACATTTTTGGGATATTTGTCAGAAGCTGCTACTTTTTGCTCTTTCTTTTTTGTTTGACCACTCAGTATCTGTTGTAAGTTGTTGTCTGTGGACTGCAATGCAGCGACAGTGGCTGTCACGTCTTCACAGGAAGTCCTGTTGATATTCCCTTTGTTGTGTAACTCAAGCTGACTTATGTAAGATGTTGACTATGGACTCCATGGCAGCGACAGTATCTGTCACCTCCTCACAGTCAGTGGGTAAATATAATATACATTTTCTTCATGTTTGTCAGTAGCTGTTACACTTTGACTTTTTGTTTTGTCTCTACCACTCTCATATCCTCAAAGTAAGTCATTTTGCAGTCCTTTTTCTCATGGATATTTTGTTTGTCATATGTCACATTTTCTGAATCTTTGTCAGTAGCTGCTGCTCCCTTTGATCTTGCCTTTGTTGTGGAACTTGCTCTGTCTGTTGTAAGTTGTTTACTATGGACTGCATTCATTGCCCGCGACGACAGTAGCTGTCACATCCTGAAAGTAAATCATTTCAAGTCAGTAGCTGCTACTGTTTAATATTTCCTTTGTTGTGCAACTCGCACTGTCTTTTGTATGTTGTTGACTATGAACTGCATTGCAAAGAGAGTGCCTGCCACATCCTCAAAGTATGTCATTTTCAAATCCTTTTTTTTTCTAACAGAAATATGATATACATTTTCTTCATCTTAGTCAGATGCCGTTTGATCTTTCTTACCTTAGTTGTGCATATAACACGGTCTGTTGTAAGTTGTTGACTGCGGACTACATGGCAATGGCAGTACCTGTAACGTCCTCAAGTTGAGTTATTTTAGGGTCCTTTTTCTCACAAATAGTTTTTCTCTTAAAATGTACATTTTCTGAATCTTTGTCAGAAGCTTCTTCGTTTGATCTTTCCTTGTTTGCGTAACTCGCATTGTCTGGGGCACGTTGGACTGCAAGTCTGCGACAGTGCCGGTCACATACTCGAACTAATTCCCCTTGTTTCAATTTATTTATCTCGTCGTCTGTCTGCGCCTACTCCTTTGATCTTTCCTTCGTCTTTTAACTCACCCGGGCTATTGTAAGTTGTTGACTATGGAATGCATAGTAACAATAATGTCTGTTACATTCTCAAAGAAGTACAGAAATTACTCCGTTTTTTCCATTCATATTTTGTCAGTAGCTGTTGCTTTGATATTAATTCACTCTGTCTCTTTCTATCTTTCTTTATTTGGTGTTTAACGTCGTTTTCAACCACGAAGGTTATATTGCGACGGCTCTCTGTCTCTTGAAAGAAGACGTTATGCATGACGATATTGAAGAGAGTGTATGCCTTTTTGTAAATGTCGTTGCGTGTAATCTTATTTTCACAGGGTTTAGCCTGGGAGAAAAAGGCAATGGGACATTAGTCCCACTCAACTAAATTCCGATGGGACATAGTCGAAGGCAAGAAGCACCAAAGAGGCCTGTACGCGTTTTGACCAACGATGCAAAATGGTGCAATTGCAATATGGTGCCATCTGAGAATTAGCCGCTATATCGTGTTATCTGTGTGTATGTGTGTGTGTAATCCGATGTAAAGTGTACATTTGGTGGCGCAGTGGTACGTAATCTCAATGCGCCCTTTGACGCACTGTAGGGAATTGTGATGGGACATTTTCAGATTTAATGCGCCAATGGCGCAGGGCGCACTAGTAGATGAAACCCTGTTTTCATATTACTTTATTGTCCTTGTTTACCGAACATTTTACAATGTTGCCTTCGACTGCTGGTTTTAGAGTTGCAGTGGGGATAGTAGATAAGTTTGCGGGTTGTACCGTACGTCTACCGACTGGAATTTGTGTTGTCATTTCTTGTATTGTCCTTTCAGCTTATTTCAGTAACCATCGAATTCGTTCAATAGTATATCCTATTTGTGTTCCGTTCTTGTGTTCGTGCTTCTGACAGGCACGCTCTACATGGTTTTCCTAAAAAATGTGCAAAGGACAATCTTTTTAATGGGTTTTGCAGATATTTTTGTCTGTGTTCTTGGACGATGTATTATTTTTCATAATTAAAATCTGGTTAATAATGTATGATCATCTCGCGTTTTCTAAACACGTAAATTATAATTTCCATTGTCGTCGTATATTCGCTCTTTCGACTTCGGTTTCAAAAGTCTTTTTTTTACCTTATGATTTATTTGAGCAATTTGTTTTCTCGACAGTGTCGATTGTGCTTTCTGAAATTCATCAGATGATTGTTTCATTGGCCGGCTGTCGGTCACGTGGTTGCTGTGTTCGAATCAGTCTTTCTGCAAGCCAAAGTCACGAGGCTGATTCTTTTTCCTAAGGGGCTCCGCTCACCTATGTAACTTCAGCAGGACCGACGACGCACTGCAGATTATACCGGCCCGCTACACGTTGCGTGAAAAGAAAACAGGCCAAATACTCGTCATAATCCCCAACGCAGCATAAATAATATGCAGTGCGTCGTCTGTGCCGCTGACTCTGCGCAGGTATATTCTGCCCATAACTGTTGCTGTTTGCGTGCTGTAAGAGACAAAAACGTAGCAGATGTTGTTTGGGGAAAATGGTGTAGCTTAAAAGAACAGACGTAACAGAAACTGTTTTGCGATATTGCTATTCCATTCTCTCTTGATTGAGCGCGGTGGCACATAATGTTAAGTTATGCAGTTGTTGTTGTTTTACTGTAGGGGTATTACTTTGAACATAATTATAGCTGAGATAGCTGAGAGAGAGAGAGAGAGAGAGAGAGAGAGAGAGAGAGAGAGAGAGAGAGAGAGAGAGAGAGAGAGAGAGAGAGAGAGAGAGAGAGAGAGAGAGAGAGAGAGAGAGAGAGAGAGAGAGAGAGAGAGAGAGAGATTAAAGGAGTGTCAGAGACAGACAAATATTTAAATTTTCCACAGGTAATTTGGAAGAGTTGGGACAAAGAGAATACTGCATGGCTTGCTGTGTGATGCCAGGTTTACACAAGTTGTAATTATAGATATTATAATACGAGCGAAAACGGGTTTTTTTCACGTGTATAGATATGTGTGTGTGCGTGAATGTTAGTGTGTGTGTTAGTGTGTTAGTGTGTGTGTGTGTGTGTGTGTGTGTGTGTGCGTGTGTGTGTGTGTGTGTGTGTGTGTGTGTGTGTGTGTGTGTGTGTGTGTCTGCGAGTGTTACTGCGTGTCTGTGTGTCTGTGGCCGTGTCTGCGTCTGATTATCTTGGTTTGTCTTTTTCTGATCTTCACAAGGACGAGTACGTGATTCCAACCGAACGAACAATGAGCGAGATAATGCGATTGTCACGAGTCCTGATCACAGGTAATAACAAACAAGTCGCGTGAGGCGAAAATACAACATTTAGTCAAGCTGTCGAACTCACAGAATGAAACTGAACGCAATGCAATTTTTCAGCAAGGCCGTATACTTGTAGCATCGTCAGTCCACCGCTCGTGGCAAAGGCAGTGAAATTGACAAGAAGAGCGGGGTAGTAGTTGCGCTGAGAAGGATAGCACGCTTTTCTGTACCTCTCTTCGTTTTAACTTTCTGAGCGTGTTTTTAATCGAAATATATCATATCTATATGTTTTTGGAATCAGGAACCGACAAGAAATAAGATGAAAGTGTTTTTAAAATTGATTTCGAAAATTTAATTTTGATCATCATTTTTATATTTTTATTTTTCAGAGCTTGTTTTTAATCCAAATATAACATATTTATATGTTTTTGGAATAAAATAATGATGAAGAATAAGATGAACGTAAATTTGGATCGTTTTATAATTTTTTTTTAACAATTTTCAGATTTTTAATGACCAAAGTCATTAATTAATTTTTAAGCCACCATGCTGAAATGCAATACCGAAGTCCGGCCTTCGTCGAAGATTGCTTTGCCAAAATTTCAATCAATTTGATTGAAAAATGAGGGTGTGACAGTGCCGCCTCAACTTTTACAAAAAGCCAGATATGACGTCATCAAAGGTATTTATCAAAAAAACGAAAAAAACGTCCTGGGATATCATTCCCAGGAACTTTCACGTAAAATTTCATAAAGATCGGTCCAGTAGTTTGGTCTGAATCGCTCTACACACACACACGCACAGACAGACAGACAGACAGACAGACAGACAGACAGACAGACAGACAGACAGACAGACACACGCACAGACAGACAGACACACACATACACCACGACCCTCGTCTCGATTCCCCCTCTATGTTAAAACATGTAGTCAAAACTTGACTAAATGTAAAAAGAGCTCTCTTCAAAAACTAATCACGATACGCAAGGAACTGTACAGTGTTATTTCGTTCAAGCATTAATCCCCAATAGTGCAGAAATCAAAGGGGATTAGTTTTCCATATTTGCGTTGTCTATGGTTTTCAAAAATGAATGGTTGATGGAGAATACTGTTGGCTGATATCGTGTGTGTGTGTGTGTGTGTGTGTGTGTGTGTGTGTGTGTGTGTGTGTGTGTGTGTGTGTTATGTGTGCGCGCGTGCGTGCGTCCGTGTGTGTGTGTGTGTGTGTGCTCGTGCGTGCGTTCGGTTGTGCGTGCGTGCGGTCGTGCGTGCGTGCGTGCGTGCATGTGTGTGTGTGTGTGTGTATGTATGTGTGTGCGTGCGTGCGTGCGTGCGTGCGCGCGTTCCTGCTTGCGCGTGGGCGTGCTTGCGTGTGTGTGTGTGTGTGGGTGGGCCCATCAGTCTTTCTGTATGTTTTGTAAATGAATGTACATACAAAGAAATAAACCACTCTTTATTCCGAACAATTTTCTTCAATTCTATTTGGTACAGCTGTCCCAATGTGTTTTGTTAGAGCACTCCACCCACTCTGCACCGAGTAGAAAAATGATCAATGCTAGAAAAAAGCGCTCCCCAAATGCAAGATTGATTTTGCCTCTTGGGTTTTCTGTGAAAACAGCCTAATCCTTATTTGTCATTTGTTGTTGAATGTATATTTGCATGTCTGGTTGGGTTTCTGTGAAGGCCAGGTCCCTAGGTCTCTTCGTGTCAATGCAAATTCTGGTACTGCGATCGGATATTTTGTTAATCTTGGAAAAATCATTGCCAAGTGTATGATGTCAAGTGTGGGCAAATTTGCTTACGTCAGTGCAAATGGCACTCTTAAGTGTGTGACACAGAACATCGACAAAAGAAAATTCGTCTGTGTTTCAAAGATAAGAACAGATCGGTTTTCCCGCGAAACAATGGTAGTTGCATGAGAACCATCATGTTTTGAAAAGATATCAATTTGTGTGAGGTAGTATATTTCTGAATCTACAAGATATTAGTTTTTATCTTAGCTTAGCTAACACAAACATATTACAGGTTGACATAAAAATCGAAATACTAATTATAGAAGTTAATCTGATTTAGAACATAGCAAAATAAATAAGAACAAATTTAAACGGCTTTGTTGATTGAAAATGAATAACTCACTAACGACTTGGTTAGGATCTTCGCCGTTACAATGTGATAGTTATCTCTCAAACTAATCGTATACCTAATTATTGACGCTTAAACATGGATTATATTGTAAATTGCTTGCTTTTTCATGTTCTCTCTCAACACTTCGCGTTCTATTAGCCACTTCTGATTTAAAGGGCAAATCGAAAGCCTCAGGATACTTAGTATTGCGAAAGCACTCGACGGAAAGGCAAACAAGGTCAAACAAAACAAGTGCTCAGAGTACACATGTTCCCCGTGCCCAAAGGTCACGACGGATTTAGCTATTTCCAAACGGTTAAGATTCATTCCAAAAGACACCAGCACAGACAATTTTTGAATAGGACAAGTCCCGCAGGGTTTGGCGCAGACACCCACCTTTCTCCCGAACTGTCTGAAGTGAAAAGCTGGGATTCCTATCGAGCAATAGCCGTCTTCTATTCTCTGGGCAATTATCACAAAATGCCAGGGACACATTCGGTCTTTGTCTTTCTATTCCGCCTGCCACCCACTGACGATGTGAGATCCTTGGGGTTATAAAAAGAAGGTATTAATTTGAGCTTGAGATGAGATGTTCTTATCGTAAGGAAATATTTGTTTTCGTTGTGTGTGTGTGTGTGTGTGTGTGTGTGTGTGTGTGTGTGTGTGTGTGTGTGTGTGTGTGTGTGAGTGTGTGAGTGTGTGTCTCTGTGTGTCTGTGTGTGTGTGTATGTGTGCTTGTGTGTGTATGTATGTGTGCGTGTGTGTGTGTGTGTGTGTGTTTGTGTGTGTGCAGGAGATTTGCAAGATCAGATCAGTCGTACCTCGAATAAAACAGGCTTCTGAACTATCATGTCCTTTACCCTAGCAGGAGATGTAAGGACACCCTCTTCCGCTTCACCCAAGCTCTGCTTCTTCTGAACATGTCCTCATTCACTCACACCAAAGCACCCCCCCCCTTCCCCCTCCCGGCCTCATCCCTCCTTCCTTCCGCATTGCCAAGCATTTCCGACGTAAGAGGCATTTGAACTTTGTTAGTGACATCCAGACGCATGCGTCGCCGACCTGAAGTCCAGGACATTAGTACAAATCGCCGAAAGTACACGATTTGCACGAGCTGCAATTACGATCGCTGTGGCCACCTGTCAGACCCAGATGACATCACCGCCTACAGTACCGCTGTTTCCTGACATTTCTGCAAGACTGACTGCAGCCATTGATACATTTATTTCAGTGACCTGCGTTGTACAGTTAATAGACACGAACGTTTTTAATTGTTATAGTGCTTGGCTTTCTGTGTGGTGTAAGCAAGTTATTACTCATATTCTCACACAATGGATTATTTTATATTGATGTATCGATCTTGGTCGTTGAAAGTGTCAATAGTTTCAGAGCTCGTCTATGTTGATGTCTGTGTGGAATATCTAACGAGCGCTTTCGTCCTCTGTCAAGCCCTCTTTTGTCTTGTCGTTGTCCTATCAGCATTCTGCTTCTACTTATTTTCGTCCTCTTAGGAACAATTGGCCAATCTTGGGACAGATAGAGTTAATAATTAATTACTGTATGTGTGGGGACAAAACACTGGACACACATGCAAACAAAGAATACATTAGTGTTATAGTTCTGGAAAGCTATTTTTGCAGCTGCAACATTTCAAAATGGGGCTGAGCGTGAAGATTTTATTGGAAGTCGTTAACTTAGTTTGTGAGGAATAAGGTCGGTTTAAAATGAATATATTGGAGTGTAGCTTGGAGTGGAGTGTACACTTGCCTTTCAATAACACGGTGTCTATTCCAGTGACTATAGCTTCTTCTACCCTTACACAGTTGTCTGCCCACAAAAGGCCCCAGCTTGCACTTATGCTGTCAGACGCCCACGGTCAAAGACCGGGATACAAAATCACGGACCATTATTTTGGTGCTTTAGCACTGTCGCGTCGAGCACAGCCCATTTCCCTGACAAACTACCTTCACACAATCTTGCGTTAAACAACTCGCTTTGTACAACCGCTTCCTCTATCGATCTTGTTGACCACAAGAGAAAATCCTCATCCCAGTTCCTAACACTGCTGTTGTTTTCCGAATCCCGATCTTGGAAGTTCCAGGATTAAGTTCTAGTCAGAAAAGAAAGAGGAAATAGTATACAGACTATAATTAATCCGAGAACCACACAATTCTGCATCGATTGCCGATTTCAGCAAAGCCGTTTTTGTGTAATCGTAATATTTCTTGTCATGCGTTCAAACAGTGGCTTAACAGCAGGGATCGGTATAACGTCGTTTGATGTATTGCAGTCGGTATAACTTGTTTGATGTATTGCTTGATAGTGTTTCTTTAATCAATGTGTTTGTAAGGGAACCTAGCAATGAAGTCTTTTTTCTTTCTTCTCTCATATAGGAGGAGTTTTGTGTGTGTGTGTGTGTGTGTGTGTGTGTGTGTGTGTGTGTGTGTGTGTGTGTGTGATGAAATCCAAACAGCCCTCGCTTGACTATGGCAGAATTTTGTGTTTGTAATTGTTTGTTATGTTATGTTATGTACACGCTTTTGCGAGGAGTTGTGTGTGTGTGTGTGTGTGTGTGTGTGTGTGTGTGTGTGTGTGTGTGTGTGTGTGTGTGTGTGTGTGTGTGTGTGTGTGATGAAATCCAAACAGCCCTCGCTTGACTGTGGCAGAATTTTGTGTTTGTAATTGTTTGTTATGTTATGTTTTGTGCAGTCATCTGTACTTACAATCGATATGTTTTCTGAAAACCGCACGCACAACGAAAGAGTAAAACGTTTAGGAAAACCATGCAGGAACATACTTATGTTCGTATTAATAGGTTTCATCCCCATCCCCTGTTATCCCCTGCTTATACGTGCTAAATCGTTGTTCAATCTCAACGTTCGAGGTATGTGAAAGCGCCAACATGGTTTGTCAGATGCTATTCTGATGAAACGACGATTTAAGAGTGTTGTTGACGCTTGTCTTCGCCAGCGCTTTTAGATGATCACAGGAACAGGTTTCCTTTTAGGGAAGAAAATGCAGGACATGTAATCATTTCTAATCTGGATTTTGTTTTACCATGGTTATGTTGGAAAAAGTTTGCATAGGTGCCATAGTAATGTTTTGTTGTCACCTTATAAATGCGTGGCATGCACTTTTACTTTGGATATTGGATTTTCAGCAATTCCATAATCTGTCTTCCAACGTAATTGGGTGGATTACCGGCGGATATGGATATTACGCAACTTGAGAGATCGTTCAGTAGGTTTGAACGGATATATTTCGATCCCATTGGATACATCTATCATGAAACGGTAGTCATCATTCATATGAACATATGTTGCGTGAAACGGATGTAAACATCTATCTATACAACACGCTTTTTGGCGTGGTAGTAGTTTGTCAATCGTGAGGGCCCCAAAGGGTTTAAAATCGTGATCGTGATTGGCGTTTTTTGACTTTTCTGTGACCGTGATTGCCGAAATTTCCATTTCTGTGATCGTGATGGGACTTTGCCCGTGATCCGTGATGACAAAAAAATCAAGTCTCGTGATCGTGATCGTCATTTGTTTTCGTGATCGTGATGGGCATTATTGCAAAGCATTTTATTTTCAACGTACATTTTTCACAGCTGTATCACTCTATGATCCTCTATTCGTCAAGGAGCCAATCCCGATTGAAGGGAAGCAACAACACATTCAGAAATATGATTTTGACAGAGATCCAATCAGAAGGCAAATTGCAAAAGTCTGCCAAACTTCATCCAATGGAAGGGCTTCGTGCAAAAGTTTTGAGTGCATTCAGTCAAATTCGAATTCGAAGATCAAAAATGGCGTGCAGCGGTACTGTCATCGAACTTCTGTTATATTTTGTGGATTCAAGCCAGACCAAAGCAGGCGGCGAGAATGCCTTCCTTCTGCGGGTCGGTCTTTCCGAAGACGAAATATCAAGGTATGTTGATCTATGTTGCTCTATGACTGTTCTGAATGAAGGCAAAGATCTTGAAATTTGTTCTTCAAGATCTTTGAGTTTGAGTGAGATCATTGACATTGTCGACATTGCCACGTCCGGCTGTCACTCGCTCAGTGTGACCTCGACTGGCTCGAGATCGAGTCTGCGTGTAGCCAAAACCGAAACTAGAAATGTGTTTTTTCATCCCAGCAACGTGGACACGCTTGGCATAGATTCTAATTGTCGCTTCTTTGCATTAAGCTTGGATTTATTTTAGCGCCTGTAAACTTTACTATCAACAATGGGTTAAATTCAGAAACAATGGCGGGGAGACGTGTCAGTTTGGGTCATTTGATCCTCATGTCAAAGACGATCAAAGTCATGTTCGTTGGGGATTTTGTCAGGCATGCTACTTTTCCGGTAATTGCCGGAAATCCGATAAAGCCGTTTTCAAAATCCGGTAAAGTCAAATTTATTCCGGTGAAGTTGAAATATTTCCGCAAAAACGATCCGTGTGAATATCGCGCAACGCGACCGGGCGCCGGTCTGAATGAAGCCAGCGCACAGTTGTGTTGTTTTCACCAGTTTGGAGGTGTGCTGAATGGTGGTGGGGGGAGGCTAAAATGGGATTTTTAACAAGATCACAACACTATTACAGCCCTGAAAATGATGCCCAGAATGCACCAGATTGCACAGATTTTAACCGTTTTTAGAAAAAAAAATTCGGGGGGGGCATGCCCCCGGACCCCCCTAGTTGGCTCGCCTGCTTCGCAGGCTCAGGCTTGTGGCTTCGCCACTGGCACTGCGCGCTTCTTTCAGGTAAAACCATTTTTGGCCTG
>NC_090250.1:34370157-34395157 GCF_037325665.1 Littorina saxatilis | reverse complement strand
GCTAATCACAACTGGCGATAGCCGTGGAGCGAGGATTATCAGAATTGGCAAACGCGTGACGTAAAAAAATAGATTTGATGACGTTACCCGTGCACGTTCCCGTACTCGTCCTGAAAAGTGCTGATCTAGATCTTGCTATTGTCCGTAAGATTGCGCTTTGTGTCTCTGAGGCACAAAAAACAAGTCCTTCTGAAGCAATAACCTCTTTCGTCTCCTTGCTTAGTTTAATCCCTTTCAAGCTAGTTAGTGTCACCAGAAAAAAATGATGACGCTGAGGGAAAGTCAATCTACTTTTTGTTCCGGCTGTAAACGTAAAGATAATGCCAGCTTAGTGAAACAGAGGGGAAAAATCAATAGCAAACCTATTCCGTGTATGAGGTTTTTTTTAATGGACAAAGCTTGGAAATGTTTTGGAGCTAGTGGGTGACATGGTGTGTGTTTGGGGTGGGGGGTGGTGTGGGCAGATCTGTTCACACATACACACCCACGCACGCACACCCGCACGCACGCACGCACAAAGACACACACACACATACACACACACACAGACAGACACACACACACACACACACACACACACACACACACACACACACACACACACACACACACACACACTCACACGCGCGCACACTCATTTCAGTAAGCTCAACGTGGACAGACAGGTCAGTGAATGTTTTCATCAAAAGTAGTCAGTTTCTTTTCGGAACCCCCCTCCCCCCCCCCCCCCCCGCACACTCACACACAAACACAAAACAAATTATGTGTCGCACCAATACGTATTGAATGAAAGCAATGACATTTTGTTTTAAAACAGAAGTTTAACACAAAAAAAGAATGTTTTGTCGCGGATTCATATAATTATGCTGTGTTTTCTCTCGGGGAAAAAAAAAGAGTTCCCATCTTGAACTTTTCCCCAGTGTGTGAAAAATGATGCACGGATAACAATGGAGCTGAGGTTTCTAATCATAAAACAGCGACAGAGATGGTGAAAGCACAATTTGTTTCAAGCCGAGTGCCATAAGCCCAAGCATACGGTTGTTGTTATTTTACCATGGAAACACAACTTTTTACGGAAAAGAAAACTCCGAGCGTGTACTATTTCCTCCTCGTCTGGGAATACTCATAAATTGAAATTGAAGTTGCAGATATGAATCCACAATTTTTTTTTAAACTTTGAGTGTAAAAACACAGAAAATACGACTGTTTTGTCAAGGTAACACAACTCCTTTTTTCTCGGTCTCATTTGCGCAGAATGGACACACGTAATCTACAGCTGTTGACGACCGAATGTGTCGTAATCGATGCACTTTGAGTGGCGAGACACCAAGTCTTAACCTAATCAGACAGTTTCTTGCTTTGACATGCTTCAGGTCATTTAAGTATGAAGACATGGATAAGGCTGACTTGAAAGTGCTATAGAAAAGGAATCGTTCTTTACTTTGTACAGTTTCTATCCACTCTTGCTTGTATAATGTGACTAGTCTGTTCTTGAATTCCGTTATGAACGCATTTTCATTTCCAACGCCTTGTTGAATCCAAACTTGGTCAAAGCCGTATTTGTATAGCACATAGCAAACTGATGACGCGACGCCCATGTTCTTTTATTTTGTTCGTGTAAATAAAGCAGCATTTTATAAGCTTTCTGTGGCAATCGATGACAAGGCATTTTCAGGATGCGCAACCAAAATCGTATGGACTTAACAAACGTGTTGACAAATAACGGGTGTCTGCCAGTTTCTCCATACACAAGTGTGTTTGGTGTTTTCATGCTTGTGTTCAGAAACCTCTTAAGGGCAAACAGATGCACCTTTTCAAGAGAGAGAGAGAGAGAGAGAGAGAGAGAGAGAGAGAGAGAGAGAGAGAGAGAGAGAGAGAGAGAGAGAGAGAGAGAGAGAGAATGAGAGAGAGATAAGAGAGAGAGAGAGAGAAAGAGAGAGAGAGAAGGGAGAGAGGGAGAGAAGAGAGGGAGAGAGAGAGAGAGAGAGAGAGAGAGAGAGAGAGAGAGATAGAGAGAGAGAGACGCCAACACAGTAAGTAGATTGGTAATATGCTTGTGACAACCATAGCTAAATTCTTTTGAAAAGGGTATTACAATAGGAAGCTTGTTTTAAATTAAAGACCGGGCTTGCTAGTGATAGTTTTCACACAAAAAAAGATAGAAAATGACCATGGTGTCGGGTCAGTTTTTACGGGAAACTGATTTGAAGAATGCCGTTTTCTCCTAAGTGAAAAGCTTGTCATGTATGGCTCTAATCCAACAAATTACCACTAACGGCCGACGCAGCAGTTTCTGAATGATATTTTGCTGACGCACAACGCCTTCAAGCATTTTCGCTGAAAGTACGTTGTATTAGCTAGGCTTAAATATATTTTGCTGCATGATAAGCACATGCGTGAACAATGGGTAAACAGAATGTGTATTGATCTATCATTCTCTCAATCATCGGGCTTTTGCTTACCTTTCGTATTTCAATCTGATAACTCAAAGAATAGCAATACAAATACCATAACAAGAACGATAGCAATACAAAAACAGTGCTTTATATATCGTTCTGAACGGGAAATTAAAACGAGGCTCGATTAGTATATAAGATATTCATTACAACAACAACCGAGAACCAATAAGAAAGATGATATCATGGTAAGAAATTAGTAAAAACGTGGACATACGGTATGTATCACAACAATGCAAAATGTCTTAAATTGCACATAAGTGGATCAAGTTCCTGAGTGCTCATTCCAGCGGCAAGTATTGATACAGGAATCGCACAATAATTGTAAAGTACACAGAAAGGAGTAATGCGTTGTTCCCATCCAGTGCTTCTTCAATGTTTACTGAGACAGGTTGGTTGGTTGGCTGCTGCATGGTTCTTCATGTCGCTTCAGAATATTTGCTACTCGGACATAGAGAATACTACATGGCTTGCTGTGTCGTACCAGATTTACACGAGTTGTTTTTTTAAATATTGAACTGCGAGCGAAAGCGAGCTGTTCACTATTTGAAAAAGCAACGAGTGTAAATCTGGTACGACACAGCAAGCCATGTAGTATTCTGTTTATCCTACATACTGTACTTACGTGTATTTTACTGAAAATGTCCTGCATTCGAGGCAGCTAAATTGAAGACGCTTGTTTTAGAACCTCGATCTCTTCTAAAACCTCGTGCAATCTATTACGCAAAGCAAAGAAACGTCACTCTGAAAGTGTGGCGTGACGTGTTAGTTCTAAAGATTCATCGAGGGTAATTAGCTAGCGGCAATTTGTGTTTCTATAATGACGTTTGTCTCGGTGACTTTGGCATCATACGCAGTGGAAAAACAGGTCCCTGCCAGACTTGCTTGACATGACCTCATTTACATGATATACACACGTGTGATTTGAACGATTATTATCTCACGGGTGTCTCTCTCACGTATGTAGGATAAAGGTAATTAAGGCACTGGCATGTGCTACCACATCATCTCCCCCAGCTTTCGGGGGAAAACAGTCATTCTTGTGAGAACAATTAATCAACTGAGTTCCACATGGTGAAAATGTGGTTCTAAGGTGGACATTGTTGCGATCTCAAAGCTTGCCAAGATTACCTCGCCGGCATCTTGCATGCGAGATCCACCGACGATTTTGAGATAAGTTCATTATTTATACTATAAGTGTCTGTCTGTCTGTCTGTCTGTCTGTCTGTCTGTCTGTCTGTCTGTCTGTTTGTTTGTCTTCTTAAAAGGCCACTGGGTCGACGTACTGTAAATGTAACGTTTTCAATAATTAAACGTTCCAATTACCTACAATTCTTGTTTCTTTTAAATTCTTACCAATATCGCCTCATGTTCTTTGGGGAAAATCGAAGTAGTGGGTGCTGTTGGTGGCGTTTTCTTAGCTTCTTTATGTCTTGATATCGATCTTTTTCGTCTGCTGAGCTTGCCTTGTTGCACCTTTCTTCTCCTCTGTTGCTAATAATTTAGCCTTCTCATTGCCTGGGATGCTGTGATGCGAAGATATCCACATCATCCCCTCTCCCTGTTTTTCGTCTGCTTCTTCTTCTGTATCTTCTTCTGTATCGTCTTCTTCTTCTTCTTCTTCTTCTTCTTCTTCTTCTTCTTCTTCTTCTTCTTCTTCTTCTTCTTCTTCTTCTTCTTCTTCTTCTTCTTCTTCTTCTTCTTCTTCTTCTTCTTCTTCTTCTTCTTCTTCTTCTTCTTCTTCTTCTTCTTCTTCTTCTTCTTCTTTTTGCTTTGTCTGTGGTTTGTCCTTGAAGTACGACAGAAGTTCTCAATCCTTATCCTGCAATTTCTGCTCGGTCAGCTTACAAGTCAAATTTAATCTCAGTCCTATTTGAATGGCTTTGAAAGAATTCTTGTTCGCTTCATCGCCGGATCGACAACGCTCTGTTACTCTCCGCTCTGCTTCTGCCCTCTTACTCTAGCATGCAATAATAAGACAAGGGCTCTTTTCCTGATAATGGACTGACGATAGTGCCAGCCTTCCGAACGTCTTGTCTTAGAGGACCCAGCGCTGCTCTTTTCCCCTGTCTAAGCAAACGTCTGAAAGCTTTTACACACATAAACTCGCATCAAGGGCCGTGCTTTTACAAAAACCTCTCCATGTCTCCTTGGGTGCACGAAAAAGAGTGTGGTAAAGACCGCCCGAAACGGTACGAAAATGAATTGAATTTATCGGACCTTAATGCGCATGCGTCAATGTCGCGTTGACAAGGGGCCGCAACCGTGGGCGTCAAAATGGCTGCGGGGGTCAGAAAAAAGGGGGGACGAGAGTTTAATTTAGCGAGCAAAATGTCAGGATGGTCGATAGAGGACTCCAGGGAAGAATTTGAGTACCTGCTAGTTGAGATGAAGACTAGTAATTCTGTTCACCCCCTCCTTTAGACCCCCACCTCCACTCCCATCCTCCTCTGTCTGTTTCTCTTGGTTTGCTTCGCTCTGTGTCTCTCGTCCTCTTTAGCCCTGGGAACGCAAGACAGCCTTCAAAAGTTGCAGCTCTCCACAAATAACTGTAGGTTGAAGAACTGAAAAAGGAAAAATAGAAAAGAAATGGTGGACAGTTTTGATTATTTTTAACCCGACGGCCAGCAAATGTTGCTGCTACCAAAGAACACTTATTTCGGTCATCTTGCAAGTTCTTGTCAAATGCACGAATGAAAATTTTACAAACTACATTATAAGCAAACAAATTACTGTTGAAAATAAATATGCATCCGTGATTAACAGTTCACAATGTTGCTGCTAGCAAGGAACACTTACTTCGGTCATGTTGCAAGTTCTAGTCAAATGCAAGAATGACAATGTTACATTATTAGCATACAAAATACAGTTGACAATGTATACGAGTTGTGCATCCGTGATTCACAATATGTGCGCCAATCACACAATACTAACGATATCCAAAATCATTAATGCTGTTAAATCATCTTCATGTTTTTGACATGAAAGCACAGGTGTTTTTGCGCATGCCATTATTTACTTTTATATACAATGTAAGAATGCTAGTTGATAGTGACTTTATTAGGAACCGGCCTCGATTTGCAATTGTCAAATTGAAATTGAATTCCTAAACTTTCGTTGTGCAAACAAAATTTGTCATTGAGGTGCGCTGCTAATTTGTCGACCTCACCGCTTAAGTTTATGACTTTTATTTATCAATTAAAAACGGCTGGAGAAGTTCCCTGCAATTATTGTATGTATTTTAAGGTCTTCTTCTTCTTCTTCTTCTTCTTCTTCTTCTTCTTCTTCTTCTTCTTCTTCTTCTTCTTCTTCTTCTGCGTTCCCGTTCAAATTTAAGGTCACAATGAAGAAAACAGAATTATGATTAAGCCTAAGGCTTACATTTCACACAAGAAAAATATGTTGTTACTGGACGCTCTTGAGCCACATTGATGCATGGACGTTGCAATCATGTTCGCTGACATTTGGAACGTATCCATTTGAAATCTCTGTATTTAAATGAGTTCTTTGGCGTCATGGATATGTTTGCACCATGCGCAGAATGCCTGATCTTTTCTCCTGAAACGCGAAAAGTACAACGTGGCCTACGTATTAAATAACTGTTTCAGTTTGTAAGTTTATATCGCTTTGTGTAAAAACAAAAACAAACAAGTCGCGTAAGGCGAAATTACAACATTTAGTCAAGCTGTCGAACTAACAGAATGAAACTGAACTCACTGCATTTTTACAGCAAGAGCGTATACTCGTGGTTCGATGCAAAGGCAGTGAAATTGACAAGAAGAGCGGGGTAGTAGTTGCGCTGAGAAGGATAGCACACTTTTCTTTATCTCTATTCTTTTTAACTTTCTGAGCGTGTTTTTAATCCAAACATATCACATCTATATGTTTTTGGAATCAGGAACCCACAAGGAATAAGATGAAATTGTTTTTAAATCGATTTCGGAAATTTTATTTTAATAATAATTTTTATATTTTTAATTTTCAGAGCTTGTTTTTAATCCGAATATAACATATTTATATGTTTTTGGAATCAGAAAATGATGTATAATAAGATAAGCGTAAATTTGGATCGTTTTAAAAACACATTTTTTTTTTACAATTTTCAGATTTTTAATGACCAAAGTCATTAAATAATTTTTAAGCCACCAAGCTGAAATGCAATACCGAAGTCCGGCCTTTGTCGGAGATTGCTTGGCCAAAATTTCAATCCATTTGATTGAAAAATGAGGGTGTGACAGTGCCGCATCAACTTTTACAAAAAGCCGGATATGACGTCATCAATGGTATTTATCGAAAAAAAGAAAAAATGTCCGGGGATATCATTCCCAGGAACTCTCATGTCAAATTTAATAAAGATCGGTCCAGTAGTTTGGTCTGAATCGCTCTACACACACACACGCACACACACACATACACACACACATACACCACGACCCTCGTCTCGATTCCCCCCTCTACGTTAAAACATTTAGTGAAAACTTGACTAAATGTAAAAACAACGAAACAACAGACATGTACAATGGAACATAGCAGACAAATAGTGAACAAAATAAAGACAGGCAGACAGTAGGAAAACAAGAAAACAAAACAAAAGTTGGAAGGACGTCCTTGGCTTAGTTTCACTTGTGCAATATGATACTTTCTTTCTAGGAGAAAAAAATACTTTCAAATATACAAGCATTGTTACGACTCGTACTCGCGAATAACGACACCAAGAGGATGGTAAATGTAGCTACCTCACACTCGAGCTCTGTTATGAAATCCCGATCGCTTGCTTTCTTCTTTTGTACTTCTACCTATTTCTTTTTTTCTTTTTTTGCAATGAAATTACCAATAGTTCAAATACAAGTAGAGGTTTCTGATAACCGAGATATTGTTTTACTGCTTTATTTGATTTTACTTGTAATATAATCTTGTCTTCCTTTAATTTGGGTTACGCACCTGTGGTTTGAATATAGTATTAACTTCTGTCGCTTTTATATAACATTGAGTTAGTTTTGACTGAATGTTTTAACATAGACCGGGAATCGAGACTAGGGTAGTGTGTGTGTGTGTGTGTGTGTGTGTGTGTGTGTGTGTGTGTGTGTGTGTGTATGTATGTGTGTGTGTGTGTGTGTGTGAATGTGTGTGAATGTGTGTGTGTGTGTGTGTGTGTGTGAATGTGTGTGTGTGTGTGTGTGTGTGTGTGTGTGTGTGTGTGGACAGCAATTCCAGGACATCTACCGGACCTATCGTTATGAAACTTTACATCGAAGTTCTCCCAGATGATATCCCCACATATTTATTTTATTTTATTTTCGGTGCGGTCGAGATTCGAACCCAAAACCTTCCACAAGGAAGGCCGATGGAAAGATCGGTGTGTTTGACAGGATCATTTACAAGGGAAGGAAGGTATCTAAAAAGACGTAAGTACTAATGTTTCCAGAGGATGATAATTAAGTTCGTAATCTCCAATGTCTAGATGCAATGCTGAAGCTTGAAATCCATGCAGAATATTTACTTCATGAAATAACTTGTACCACTTTGTGTGCAGCTTTTAAACAATTCGTAGGCATGCTGTGCTATTCTATTCGCTCGACCTCTCAGACAAAACTTTTCAATCTGAAAAGTGTGAGAAATAGCTCAACCAAATACTTTTTGACAGCAGAGAAAATATAGTGAAATAATTCAAGCATATATATAAATGTGTGGAGCTTTCCCCCGTCAGGTTTGTATGCATAAGAAGAAGACGAAGAAGAAGAAAAGAGAATGAAAACAACAAACAACAAACAACAAACAACAACAACAACCCCCACCACCTCCACCAACAACAACAATGACAACGACAACAACAATAACGTTACGTAAAATCAGCACAACTTGTCAAAACACTGGAGAAACAATGTACCCACAAATCTGTGCCCAACGGGACAACCGAGACAAACAAGCGCACTGCGCAGAATCACACAGAACGATGACGCTAGTTCCGTCTTTATTTGGTTTTGTCTGCTGGCAGTAACAGCAACCCATTTGGAGTTGGAGCAGATTTTACAACACCCAGGGCGCTCTTCAGTGGATTGGGGGAATCGGTACTTACGGTTTCCAGTGCAAGAGAAGTGTGGAACGATGCGTGGGCGGTTGTTGAGAAGTTCTGCTTGCGATGACAGACCAGATGGGTTCCGTCTCAAGTTGCTAAGAGAGAAATAGACACGCTGGGGAAGTATTTCTTGTTTTGGATTGTTTTGTTTTGTATTGTGTGTGTGTGTGTGTGTGTGTGTGATAGTTTTTATTTTTTATTTTTTTTATTTTGTTTTGTTTGTTAGAGCAGCGGCTATAAATCATTGTAAGTGCTTTGTTCATTGAGCTGGGTGATTTTTGAGAATTTTTGCCTGCAAAGAAGAAGATGGATTGCGTCCCAAGTTTCTTAGAGAGAAGAAAAAGACACGTTTGTGTTCTGATTTGATTTGTGTGTCTGTCGGTGTTTTTTACGATCAGTGGACTCGTTTTCACTATAAATATTGTTTCTGTTATGCTGCGACTTACATTTTATTGGCCACGATCAAGTGCCAGATGAGTTGCGTCTCGTGTTACTCAGAAAGAAATGTTTGCATTTGTGTGTGTTAAGTGTACTCTTATATCAAGTGTAACTGTTTTTGATTAAGGATAAGGATACGATAAGGATAAGATAATGATAAGATAAGGATAAGATAAGGATAAGATAAGGATAAGATAAGGATAAAATTGATATAGTCCTGTCAGGTTACCCTCATGGAAATTCGGTCTGCTTTCTCCCTGGGGAAAGCGAGCTGCCATAGAGTATACGGCACTTCACATTATTTTGGTTTTTTCCCCTGCATGCGTGTATGCATGTTTCCAAGCCCTCAGATTTCCGCTGTGAACTTGGGTTCTTTATCGTGCGCATGCGAGCACACGGGGATGTTCGGACACCGAGGCGAGTCTGCAAAAAAGTTGACTCTGGGAAATAAATCCCTCGCCGAACGTGGGGATCGAACCTACGCCGATAGCGACAACTGGTTTTGCAGCCACCGCCGCTACCGACTGAGATATTTCCCCGCCCATTTATTGTAAGTCATCGTGTTTTATGTTGTTTAATAATAATAATAAGAAGAAGAAGAACATTTATATAGCGCTAAATCAAAAACTTTCGTTAAAAAGGCTTGCTCTAAGCGCTTGACATCTAAACTAAAACGTCATTCACACTCTTTACAATGATGTACAAGATCTTCATGTCACACTCTTTCATTCAGTATAGCACCATTCACACAGTTGTTATTCTGTACAAGACAATAAGTTAGTCTAACATTTAGAATGTTCATAAGATGAAAACAAGAGAAAACCAGACTGATTAAAACAACTGCTTAGTGCTAACAAAGCATGAATCTTAATGATAACGTAATACATGTTTAACTGTTAAGACCATAAAAAAAAACCTATATGCTAAAATAACTTCGAACTTTTAAGAACTTCTTATAAGATACACAGCACATCTAGATAAACACCAGAATGATAAAACAAAAGGCAACTCATTAAAACTATTAAATGCATCAATGTCTAAAACACGAAAGACTCAAATATAAGATACACAATTCTCTTGAATTGTTTATTAAAACTGAAACCGACCTGCTGAAAGTAAACCATACCCACCCCCTCCCTACCCACCCCAAACCCTCCTCCTACACTAAATACTAATTATTTCTACTCTTAACTTCCCAACTACACGTTATCCATAAACTATGCACAGGAACATGTGTGTCAGCATTATGTGGCACCGACATGACTTGTGCATATCTAGCTTGACTTAACAATTCTTCATGATCAAAAAGAGGTTTGTGTTTGTGATTCAAATGACAGAAGGGGAAGATGCATCGTGCAGTACGTATCGTTTCAAAACGGTAGGGGATACCGGGCCTGGTTGAAAAATAGGATTTATGATATAATTAGAACTTATTCTACCAATTAAACAAAAAACAAGTCGCGTAAGGCGAAATTACTACATTTAGTCAAGCTGTGGAACTCACAGAATGAAACTGAACGCACTGCATTTTTTCAGCAAAACCGTATGCTGGTAGCATCGTCAGTCCACCGCTCGTGGCAAAGGCAGTGAAATTGACAAGAAGAGCGGGGTAGTAGTTGCGCTGAGAAGGATAGCACGCTTTTCTGTACCTCTCTTCGGTTTAATTTTCTGAGCGTGTTTTTAATCCAAACATACCATATCTATATATGTTTTTGGAATCAGGAACCGACAAGGAATAAGATGAAAGTGTTTTTAAATTGATTTCGAAAATTATAAATGTAGTAGCGAACCACACTTCAGATTACAAAGTTGTTTTGGGAAACGAATAAAACGGATACATGTACACGCGCACGCAAGTACGCACACACACGCACAGACAGAGAGAGACACACACACACACATACATACAAACAGACAGACACAAACGGACAGACAGACAGACAGACAGACAGACAAACAAACACGCACGCACGCACTCCCCCCCCCACGCAAACACACACACACACACACATGAACGCACGCACGCACGCACACACACACGTACGCACGCATACACCCAAACACCCACACCCACACACACATACACACACACACACAAATACACTCACACACACACAAATACACACACACACACACACACACTCACACGGATCACCAGTGTGGCTGCTTACACACCGATACCGTCCTCCCCTTGAGACTCGTAAACAACGTCGAGGCACCCTAGGTACTTTGAACAGACATTGATGGGGGATTGTTTGAAAGAACGTGAAGACACTGTCTCTCGTTATGTTTTGAGATCGTTAATGTTCTAAATGCGGAACACGTCAGAAAAGAAATGAAAATAATAAAAGAGCTAATCAGAACAGAAAAAGAAACCGTTCTGTAAAAGTTCATTTATCATATGCTACCCGCAGATAAAAACCAACCTTGTTCGAAAAGTCCACCTGACAAAACGAAGATAAAAGTTGCGCGTCAGGATTTTCAAAACTAGTTGACATGGGCACTGACATTAGTCATGTAGTTAAGCAAATAACCAAAGCACAAAACCAGTCGCTTTTCTTGTGTATGACTGTCTTCATTCAAAACCAGTTGCTATTCCCGGAATACTCCACAGTAATGAACCTAAGATATACCTCAAACCACCAGAAAACATCATCATTACAGACAGCCGAACAGACATACATACAGACCGTCGGACAGTCAGACAGAAAGACAGACAGACAGAAAGGCCGCCGGACAGACAGACAGACAGACGAACAGACAGACAGGCAGACAGGCAGGCACACAGACAGACAGACAGACACATATATCAGGGTATGGATTGTTTTCCACTTCTGTGAAACTCAAGAGCGATAATTGCCAGAGTTCTTATTTTCATCCAACCTAAGGGTTCTATTAAAGATTTTTTCCACCACGAGAAAGTAGGCTTACAAAGGCCTTTTACTTGGCAGATTGATCGGAAAATCTGTTCATTTCCACGAGCTCCTTTTGATTCTAGTCTAGAACACTGATCTTTTTTGTTCGAGGCATGAATAACTGCATCGACAAAATACTTGGTTTTAGGTGCAGCTGACGGTAATTTGGAAATGCCAGAAAATAAATGTTTCACCAAAAGCGAGTGCGGTCAGCCTGGGTGGATTTATCAGATGTAGACGAAATCGAATGATCCGTACTAAGCGCACCCTGCATATTTTAAGTTAGTGTTTTCTTTCAATGCTATATAAATTATGTTGTAACGTTTCGATTTTAGTTGTTCTGAGACAAATCCACAAGACATTACGCTCTAGTATTTGCTTTTTGAGGGGGAGTGAAAGAAGGATGTTTATTGTTGTGGAATATATTCGTCCAGATAAAGAGAATCATAGCCATGTGAGGCATAGGCCCTGCTGACGAGTTCAAATAACGTGGGGAAATGAGCGCCTTAGATATAAACGACAGTAACTGAAGACTATTTTAAACTGGTTCTCAGACACCAAAGAAAACAACAAGCATCAAATGAAAAAATGATTTTCAATCTCAGACGAATATAGCAGAAAACTGTTCAAAACATTTGATAGTGCTAATAAGAATCGGGTCGATTGTCAAATAATTAGAGTTTGATAACACCTGTTTTGTCGCGGGCTGACACTGTCCGGCCTTTCTTGCTTCTACTTTTATGGAGGTTCTGCTTCTCCCAGGTTTTTCCTGCCTGATCATCAGAATAGAACCTCGAAGAAGCCTCTTTAGTCCTTGCCAAGAAGGCGAAAGACCGCAGCATTTCCTTTCGTGATTCTCGGATTAGAGTAACACCTGATCACGAAGATACTGCAGATGGTTGCAAGTTGACTAAAGGCTAGAAGAAATAAGGAAAGAAAAGAAATAAGATATAAGCTGGTAGCACTTCTGCGTGTTTTTGTTGTTGTTGTTGTAGTGGTACAAAACAGTGTCAGTAAAATAGAAAGTATTGATGATTTTGAATGTTCTGCAACTTGAGGCTTTCGAAGAAAGAAACCAAGAGAGAGACATACAAATACAGTAAGATCTAGTGCGTGTGTGTGTGTGTGTGTGTGTGTGTGTGTGTGTGTGTGTGTGTGTGTGTGTGTGTGTGTGTGTGTGTTTGTTATGGGGGGGGGGGAGATTTAACACTGAAAAAAATAACAAACAACTGTTTATTATTGGATTTATTTTGTGCTGGAAAAACGATTTCCATAGCCAAGACATATGAAAAACTGCTTTCCAAAAACATTATATTTAATGAATTATTCAGTATCAAGGATTGCTTGAGGCTTTTTAGAATGTTAAAAACTGAACTATGTCTAAACAGCGGGCATTAATTGCATTGCTGGACACTGCATGAATTGAACATTGAAAATTGATAGCATAAAGGAATTTTATTATTGTGCAAGCAGTTTTGCCTATAAGTTAAGCCTTCAAACACACACATACACACACATACACACACACGCATACACACGCACGCACGCACGCACGCACGCACGCACACACACACTCACGCGCACGCACGCACGCACGCACGCACGCACACACACACACCCACCCACACACACACACACAAACACGTCCACGGTATGACGTGTTAACGGCTTGTGCCCAAGCACATTTGACAGCACCGCCGCCGTAATACCTTGTAGCTACATTTTTGATGATCTAAGGCAACGCGGAGTTGATGCCGATAAATGTGTCAAGCGCTCTCTACTTTGAAATACTTCAAAATCCCCCCTCTCTCTCTGTTAATCTCTCTCTTTCTCTCCCCCTCTCTCTCTGTTAATCTCTCTCTTTCTCTCCCCCTCTCTCTCCCCTCTCTCTGTGTTAATCTCTCTCTTTCTCTCCCCCTCTCTCTCCCCTCTCTCTCTGTTAATCTTTCTCTTTCTCTCCCCCTCTCTCTCCCCTCTCTCTCTTTAGCTGCATTTATTATTTTCTCTCTCTCTCTCTCTCTTCCGTTCTCTTCTCCTCCTTCTCGCTCTTTAGCTGCATCCATCACTCTCGCCCTGTCTCTCTGTCTCCGTCTCTCTGTCTCCGTCTCTCTGTCTCTGTCTGTCTCTCTCTCTATATGTCTATCTCCCTCTCTCCCCCCCTCTCTCTCTCTCTCTCTTCCTCTCTCTCCCTCCCTCTCTCTCTCTTGCTTAAAATATTTGAGTAAAATGAATTGTCCAAGTGTCTTGCTTGATGAAGAGACATGGGGCGGACGGAGTTATTTTATTCATCTCACTTTTGACATGCAGAGGTGTTTCTTTGTAAACTGCAATAGCCTATAGTAGACCCTGATCTGGTTAAACCTCATCTTGTCTCGTAGAGTATCTGGTGTCATGGACTGGCTGGCCGAGTGGTAACGCACTTGCGCTCGGAAGCGAGAGGTTGCGAGTTCGACCCTGGGTCAGGGCGTTAGCAATTTTCTCCCCCCCCTTTTCCTAACCTAGGTGGTGGGTTCAAGTGCTAGTCTTTTGGATGAGACGAAAATCCGAGGTCCCTTCGTGTACACTACATTGGGGTGTGCACGTTAAAGATCCCACGATTGACAAAAGGGTCTTTCCTGGCAAAATTGTATAGGCATAGATAAAAAATATCCACCAAAACCCGTGTGACTTGGAATAATAGGCCGTGAAAAGTAGGATATGCGCCGAAATGGCTGCGATCTGCTGGCCGATGTGAATGCGTGATGTATTATGTAAAACAATTCCATCTCACACGGCATAAATAAATCCCTGCGCCTTGAATATGTAATATAAAAAAAAAAATAAAAAAAAATCCCTGCGTCAATTATAAGCCTCATATTGATTGATTGATTGATCTCACCTTAAAATCCATCTCTCTCTCCGACCCCCCCCCCCCCCACCACCCACCCCCCACCACCCCCCGCCCCGCCCACCCCCTACAAAGACTTTCTCAAGTTCTCTTCATCGCGATAAGGCCGCTGAACCCTCAAACATATTTATCTCCCTCTTTTTGAAGGGGAGTACAATTTTCCTTTTAGATATGTAGAGATCAAACCCAATGTTTTTCAGTACCGAATTTCACTTGGCACTGTTGTCCAAACTACATCGGGGTATAGTATTCCAGCCATTTATAATTTTGTCTCTAGACAAATTTAAGCCGACAGGCATATTTACCCCGTACAATAAGGCAAATTAAGGTCAATTAATTTCAAAACGAGCAAGGTTTCCCAAAGAGGCTGCTGTTTTACAGCAAAATTGATGTTATTAGCGGGGCCCCGGGGCACTGTAAGTAAGCTGTCTAGTGCATTAGATTTTTCCGCCTGTATTCGCACGTGCCCTCGTACACATTTCGAGGTACTTAGACGAAAGTAAAAGGAAAATAGTGGTCTTTATCCCCGAGTACGTTAGTACTTGGGCTCAGCAGACTTTAATCGTGTGTCTGTCTGTGTGTGTGTCTTTCTCCACTTAACAGCTTATTGCTGGGAAACTACTGGGCGCAGTTCGTTCAAAAGTTGATACACTAACTTGATAATAGGTCCGATTGATCGTATTAAAACTTCATAATGTTACCTGGGACCTAAATGCGAAATAAACCACAAAAACGACTTGGCCGTAGGAGGAGTTCACACCGGCGGGGCAACACGCAGCCATTGAGCTGATAGAACAGCCGAACGCCGTCTGGCCGATTCATAGATTCAACATACAAACTGCGACCTCATCTGTGATCAGATGGCCAAGCAATGCGTGACATCTTTTATTCTAAAGCCTTATGGCTCGTTTCGACAAGCATTAAACGGATGAAATTAACCACATGCAGTTTATTCTTCAGAAAAATGCACACACAAAAATGGGTTGGGTTCGGTGATTTGTACATAAACGTCTTCCTCACGATAGATTCGCTGATTTGTCTTATGAAGCCGTCATCAACACGAACACAATGATTGCAGAAGCAAACTCTGTACCTACACGACCGAGACACAAGACTGATTATTTCACAAGCTAGGAACAGACGGAAAATTCCGAACAAAAGTAAATGACGTCAAAGTCTCTTTCGCTTTGCGTGTAACTTTGTCATGACGTCTTTTTGTGACGACAGTATACGCGACAATTTGTTCGCTTCCGGTGTCAAAAGAAGGAGCTAAGCCTGTGTCTTGAAACAGCTGAAACACTCTTTTGGATTGCCGTTTCAATGTTAACCAAAAAGTTAAAGAAAAAAAACAAGGTTCAGTTGCGAACTGACAGCGGATTGAGCATTTATTCCTGTTGATGAAGGTACGATTGAAGCTTTAATCTCTCCGTCAACCAACAAGACTAGATTTGTAGCAGACGAAAAACAAAGTGTGCGTTTTTCCTGTCTTGTGAAGGCGATTATGTCGTTATAAGTTATCTGTACGTTGTGAAGACATTTCAAAATTTAGCTCAGATGCGTCACGGGATAATAAGCTTATACGTTTTCATCCATGGAATTGTTTTTTTCGTCTCGGCAGGGTGAATGAATTCATGATGTCTTTTCCGGAACTGGACAAAACTGGCCTTGCCAAGACTGAAACAAAATATAGTTCTGCAACTTCTAGGCTTTGGTGAATTTCCAATGATTTGTTTCCACATCCCATGACAAATTCGCTTTACTTTGGTCATGCCATATATACGTTACAGCTACGTCCATCCATGGTATCGCGTGATATTTTGTCTCGACGGGGTGAAAGAATATAATGACGTCACTCTCGGCAGAGCCTCGAGTGACGTCATCATATTCATTGACCCAGTCTCGACAAAATATCACGCGATACCATGGATGGACGGAGCTTTATCCTACATACGTGAGAGAGACACCCGTGAGAGGTATGTGGGAGGTGTGTTTTTAACCTGCCCTGTTTTATAGTGCTGTATGTCTTATGTAAAAACAATGTCCTGTTTGTATTATTGTTATGTACCACGCCTGAATTTCTCTATGAGATAATAAAGTATTCTTATTCTTATTATTCTTTATTCTTAATAATCGTTCAAATCACACGTGTGTATGTCATGTAAATGAGGTCATGACTGTCAAGCAAGTCTGGCAAAGACCTGTTTTTCAACTGCTTATGATGCCAAAGTCACCGAGACAAACGTCATTAGGGCATATCCAGCGTCACGGACGAGGCATTCGGACGAACATAAAGGCACGTGGAAATCAACAAAACAACAATATTAAATTGACAATGATCGAGGATTATGCAACTTGTGACTGTTGTTCTCTGTGAAGTATGAAATAGAGAAATATTTAATTTGTGGGCGAGTTCTTCGATGTTTGATGTGCGTCACGGACGAGGACAAAATTCTGTCCTATTTTTCAATCACAAAGAAGTAAGTTGATATTTCTGCGAATTGTGTTCGCTGTTTTCGTTCATAGCGATGAAACATTAATGGCAAGCATTGCTCTTTCGGTAAAGATAATTCAAAAAGTTAAAAAATAAATCACATTTCGAAGAAACGCTTGAACATTTGTCACGGACGAGGCCAGTACGCGTCACGGACGAGGCACGTACGAAATGCACTATAGTAGTGACGTCTTCAGGAGATCAACAAATTTTATTATAGCAACATATCGTTTTCAGTAGTCACCCACAATGTGAGACTATCATTAATCTGGGTCAGTGTTTACATTCGCTCGTTCGTCCGCCCGGGTTACGTCTGTCCGTTAGCTTTAGTAAACATAAAGAAGGATCCTCAAGAGCCCATGAATATTTGAAAACAAAACTTGGTGGATAGGTACATATGGGTAATATAATCTGTCGTGCAAAGTTTCAAGGTTGTAAATGAAAGGTCAAGGTCAGATCTATGTTCGAACCTTGATTTTTTTTCAGATTTGTGTCGGAGAGTTATCCAGCCAAAGTTTTAATCCAATCAAGTTGAAAATTGGTATTGTGACAGAGTGTATATTAAGAAATGCATGGATGTCCGCTAACGAAAGAATGGCGGTTACATCAAAATGATGTTGGTATCACCCTTGACAACCACATAATGTGTTTGGGTTGCTTCACATTTTTAGTAATCTGCATTCCCCACAATTATTGATAAAAAAACAACATTCCACCAGGCACATATTATTGTCTAGACTAACGCATCATATAGGTCTAAATTAATCAGCTGACTGATTTCTGATGAAGCACGCGCAAAGACAGGGAGACAAAAGGAAGGCAAATACCGCTATAACACATCAAAAAGTGCCTCGTCCGTGACACAATTAAGTCAGCAACTGTATGTCTGGCAAATTAAATAAAAGCGACAAATAGTGCCTTTCGAAAAGCTTGAAGATAATCTCAAGTAAAATTTCTGTATAAAACGAAATGCAATCAGTACATGAATTTTTGTATCCAAAATGTCACGGACGAGGCCATTTAGGGGGGTGAGTTGCATTCTTTAATATTTTGGCTACAAAGAGTTTCAACAACTGCCGACTTATATCACAGTATATATCAATGTCAGTCTCATGTGATATGATGATTACTGAAATTACAAAAAAAATTGGATTGTACTGAACCCGAATCTAAAAAAAGTGACCAAAAACGTCACTTCATGCACAGTGAAATCCTCTTAAACAATATGACTGCTAAACAAGGGACATAACTCAGTGAGGAAAATAAAATATTGATTATGAACATGTGAACATTCTACAACAAAGCCAGCGTACCAAAATAAAGAAATTTGTGTTTTAATTTCAAGCGTTGAGAGAGCTAATTTTTTGGACATGCCCTATATAGAAACACAAATTGCGCTCGCTAATTACCCTCGATGAATTTTTAGAACTAACACGTCACGCCACACTTTCAGAGTGACGTTTATTTGCTTTGACGTAATAGATTGCACGAGGCTTTAGAAGAGACAGAGGTTCCAAAACAAGCGTCTTCAATTTAGCTGCATCGACTGCAGGACATTTTCAGTAAAATACACTAAGTACAGTATGTAGGATAAACAGAATACTACATGGCTTGCTGTTTCGTACCAGATTTACACTCGTTGCTTTTTCAAATAGTGAACAGCTCGCTTTCGCTCGCAGTTCAATATTTAAAAAAACAACTCGTGTAAATCTGGTACGACACAGCAAGCCATGTAGTATTCTCTATGTAACTTATACTTACTGAACTGAACCTCGGGCAGCAAATTTCTTATAAAGACCGCTCCATTGTACGACCGATTGTTCATGACATTTTCTGGGTCGTTAGTGGGAGGTATTACTGTATTGGAGTCAGTACATGGAATGGTCATTTTGTCTCAGTGTTCAACATCAAGGTGTGTTTTTGCCAAACTGCTAGCTCGGCGGACAGTGACACCTTTAATGGTGGAAAAGGTGTTTGCTTATAATTACAATTCGTTTTAATGGAATAAAGTTCATACAATTCAATGCATGAAGGCAATTTTGTAAACCCTTTGTCGTCACTCTTGAGCGTTTGGCTTTGCCCTTGTATCCACCTTGTAGTTCTTATCTCTAACCTGCCTTTTTATTTTCGTTTTATTTTATTTGTAATTTTTTTCACGGGCAAATTGTGACAGGGAAGTTTAATCTTGGCAGGGACAAGGTCGATGTCCTACTTGATTGCTGTCAAATCTGTTCTTTCTGGAAACGATCCGAAAACAAAGAGACTGCCAACGTTCCAAAATTCAGAATAAAAAACCCCAAGAAAGGTAGATTGTTGGAACGTTTGTTATTGACAAAACAATACATTCACAGATATTTCGACCCAACGGTGTTTTAAGTGAACATTCAATCGGTCGGCTTCCTGACGAGTGGGCGAAAACTGATTCTGTGAAGATAAATTTTGTGTGAATATTTGTTTGTCTGTTCACTTAAGGGGATGTGCGGGGGTGATTTTTGAGCTTTTGGGCAGATTTGGGCATTTAGACATTTTGACTGTTTGGAAAACTGTGGTCATTTTTCTTTCAATTTCTGCCGTTGATGTTGCATATACATGTTTTTTTTGTGCAATAAAAATAAATTCAATACACCAACCCTCGCCTGATTGCGTTCATTTGTCTTGAACTTGCCTTATTATTGCCGATTTTCAACACCTTGATCAGCAAATTTGAGCAGACGACAGGGCGAACACTGCATGACGTTGCTTGCTACATAGCCTCCCCTGTTTGCATGTGACCGTTGTTTCGTTATTTTCCGGACTACTTCGGCTCTAACGGAACATTTTCAATGTAGGTCAATCTACGCCAACTTCCTTATACGGAGAGTATGACGTATGATGTGATCTTGATTCGTTCAACCGGGGTCACGTGGTACAACAATGGCGCTTGTTTACAAGCAGTGAAAGTACACGCTCCTGTGCAAAAATGGTTCGCACCAAGCCATCAACAACCAGAGGAGCCCCAAAATCTACGAAAAAGAGGACAGATCAAGTGAAGAATCAATGGAAGGCGAAGAAATCAGCGCAATCAGCTTCTGTGCTGCCTGACGTGGCAGAATTAGTGCCGGTTTTGGGGTCGTCTGCTAGTGCTACATTTTCCGCGTCGATTCCTTCGACTGAAAACATTCTCGGCACGAAGACAAGAAGTGAGTTCAAAAAAGAATCGTATGAGAGGTTTGTGTCCGGTGGAGTTGACACTAAGTCATCTGCTGCTACTGAAACCCTGGTAAAAACCCAGAGGGGTGTTGTAGACTTTGCCGAAGTAGACAGTATGGTTCCAAGTCTGTGGCACAGTGCTGTGCTGTCCACTGTGTAAAAACAAGTGCTTGTCTCTTTGCACAGACTCCAGACCAACAAGTGGCTTGGCAGTATTTGCCCAGGTGAACTGTTCTTCGTGCGAAGAGCCTGTGTATGAACAGTATCTTGTGACAAAATTTAAGGCCAAGACAAAAGTGTTCGACATGAACAGACAGGCAGTGTATTCCTCACTTGCTTGTGGACTGGGAGCCACCACATTCAGAAATTTCTGTGAAAACATGGATTTAGCTGGACTTCACCACAAGACCTTTCATAGTCATACTCATGCCAGCCAACTATTCACACAACTGGAGAAATTCCGGAAGCATGTGTTCAGTGACACTGTTGCATATGTTCGAGAAGTTCATGCAAGATACTGTGGCACTACTCTTGGTGTCGACGACACCCTGAACATTATTGTGAGCTATGATGGCACCTGGCTTACTCGTGGACACTCTTCGCACATTGGAGTTGGGTGTGTTGTGGACTTACTTACTGGACTCTGTGTTGATGCCCATGTCATGTGTACCTACTGCCAGGTGTGGAGTCTACGGGGCAGAAGCTGTTTCAGGAAAAGCCAGAGGAGTATGCGGCCTGGCTCGTGGACCACTTGGACAAGTGTGAGGTGAACTATAAAGGTAAATTATATCTGTTTGCACAGACATATTTGAATAGAGTTTATTTCAAATTTAAGCAACTTACTCAAATAATATATAGCAAATTACAAGTAAATGTAATAGTGATGAGTGGATATTATTTTCCATGCATTCCAGTGAAACTGAAAACCAAAACCAAAGGCATGGATGATGGATTAAAAACATGGATTTAGCTGGACTTCAATTTATGATAATAATAATGAAAGTTGTAACACATGCGTAAAAATCCAATTTGTATCTTGAATAGTTCAGGGCATGGGGGAGTGCATGTGTGTGATGAAAATAATAAGAAAACACACACAGATAGATAGACAGACAGAGAGAGAGAGAGAGAGAGAGAGAGAGAGAGAGAGAGAGAGAGAGAGAGAGAGAGAGAGAGAGAGAGAGAGAGAGAGAGAGAGAGAGCTGTATCTACAGCATCAAGAGAGATTCACAAGTCTTCAGAATCAACGGGCTTCCCAGAACTGAGGGAGCTAGAATAGTGGTCAGGGGATGGCAAATAGTACATGTATGTGTGGCACAATACAAGTGTATTTAAAAACGTTCAAATGGTATCAATTAATGCATTATGCTTAACGTTTACAATCTAACAATGTTCAGTGCACCTATACCTGCTGCTAGAAATTTAATATTCAGTAATTTGGTAATTCCATGTTTATTTCATTTTTTTCCGCATTAATTATAATTGAAGTATTAGCTGGACAATGACTGTGAATAACACATGCGCGCACACACACACACACACTTAAAAAATACTCTGTTTGCAAATTACATTTCTTATTTTGTTCTTGTTTGCAGGCTCATCAGGGATGATGGAGGTGGAAGCAGCCCGTGTCATATGGCGTCGATCGGTGAACACCAACAAGCTTCGCTACACAACACTACTGTCGGACGGTGACTCCAAGACTTTTACATAGCTCAACGACATCAAGCCCTATGGTGAGGATATTCACATTGACAAGGAAGAGTGTGCGAACCATGTGAGTAAACGACTTGGTACAGCTCTTAGAGAGTTCAACTTTGGACCTGCTGCTGCTGCCGACTCTGCCCAGTTCTTCGGATTCTAGACTGGACATCACATGAAGAGGCTTGGAGCAGCCAGGATGCACAAGAGGGTGCGGAACTGTCTGAAGGCTGTGAGAGACAAGCAAAGTAAAAGGAGAGACAAAGTGCGGGCAGCCAAGTCAGAGAGACTGGAAGAACTTGTTCAGCTGGAAGGTGGCCCTGCATATGCTGCAGGCATGTTCTAAGTTTTGACTAAATGTTTTAACTTAGACGGGGAATCAAGATGAGGGTCATGGTGTATGTGTGTGTGTATAAAGTGATTCCGAGGAAACTACTGGACCAATCTTGACAAAACTTAACATGAGAGTTCCTGAGTGTGATATCCCCAGATGTTTTTTTCCATTTTTTGGAAAGATGTCTTTGATGACGTCATATCCGGATTTTTTTAGGCAGTTGAGGCAGCGCTGTATCACCCTAATTTTTCAACCAAATTGATTGCAATTTTGGTAAAGCAATCTTCGACGAAGTCCGGACTATGGTATTGCATTTCAGCTCAAAATCTTAAAAATAAATTAATGAGTTTGCTTGTTAAAGTTGTCATTAAAATCTAATTTTTAGTAACAAATTAAACCTTGACTGCATTGCATTCCTCATTTTTTCCTGAATTCAAAAATATATAATAAGTTATGTTCACTCTAACAATGTGCTCAGAATTACAGAAAATAGGTTTGGTAAGTACTATAGAGTCTCATGCTTTGCGGAGACGAGCGTGATCCGTCTCGGTATTGTTAGCCAAGACTATCTAAATGTATCTCGTAGTCTTGGCAATGACTGGTTTGTGGTGTTGATCTTTAAGTTTCATACTGATTGACTAAATGTTTTTATATCGCTTCACGCGACTTGTCATTGTTATTGTGGCTAACATTATTCTCATATATATATTGTGGTTATTGTACGCATATATATGTGCAATTGATGACTTGGGTACGTTTCGTAATTTGGAGCTAGCTTGTGTGTGAATGTGTGTGAATGTTAGCGAGTGAGCAAGCTTTTTTTGGTGTGCATGCTGTAATTGGGAGTGTGTGTATATGCATTGTTTGTAACTCGGGACAAACAATTTTCCTAGTGTACTGCACATGTTTGAAATAACTTATGTTTTATGTCTTCCCTAACTTTTAAACTGTGTCTCTAAGGTGTGAAAAACGTTCCTCAGTGTGGAATTTGGTGATATATGTATGTATTTTGAGTTTAATTACAACTATCAATGGTTTCAAAACAAATTGTGTGCGTTTTTGCCTTTTTCTCAGTTTGCATGTTTTGACATTTGGGAACAAAATGATTTCAAATCTACTGGTTAGATTTCTGTGAAATTCTGCATACTTGTACTTTTACATACTATCTACAGAGTTACTATTTGAATAATGAATCGGAAAAGAAATGTTGGCTTTACGAATTTTTTAATATTAAATTTTAAGCAAAATTTCAACATTATGATAAAAAAAAATTTTTTTAAATAACTGTAATACTCACAGAAAAAAGCAATAGTAAATCTGTAGATATGATCTAAATCTATATTTATGCAAAATATTGGACAGAAATCGAGCATTTGGATATGGAAAAAACGGTTCCTAAAATCCAATATGGCTGCTGTTTACTTTCCTGTTTCTATAGCAACGACATACACAATTAACAAACACGTTAACGTTTTTTAATTCAGAGACCATCAGTATTATAACAAAAGCGACACAAACAGTGCTGATCATCATATATGGAAAATAGCGATTTGGCCCTCACATGGCCTTAAAAGACTGTTGGGTCGAAATATCTGTGAATATTAAAAGATGTTTGGTGGCTTGTTGACAGACCAGCTTTTTTGTTGGTCCAAGGGGACCATATCGTCTTTTGTTTCATCTTTATCGGCCAAGGCCGAAGGCCGCGGTTGATAAATATGAGACAAAAAGCGATATGCTCCCCGAGGACCAACAACAAAGTGCTGGTCTGACAACAAGCTACCAAACATCGTTTTTGTCATCATTTTGGTTGTGCAACAAAATGCACAATAACCCACAGGGAGACGAATTTTTAGAATCCAACTCCGGGCCACAAAGCATCGTCACAGTAGCACGAGATAACACGTCAAACTTGTATGTGACGTCAAACGTAGCTTGTTGACGCTTTTCTTCCAGTCTCAAAAAGGTACAGAGCTTTGATCATACCTGTGAATTCAGTAAGTGTTGAGCGTATTTCTTTTCTTTTAAGTGTTTATGACTTTTCGTTGTGGATTTTGCGATTACAGAGATAAGTTGCAAATTGACCATGAGTCGCCGCGGTAATTATCAACATTGATTGGGTCTTTGAGAGTGAATGCTTACGATCGTTGTCCTCGGAAACACAAATCCAAAGCCACGATGGTTCCACACATCAAACAATCAGCCTGATTGGCTTTTACTTTGACAATCCACGTTTCACATGAAAGCTCAAACCCATTCACCACCTCGAGTTATTGCATGGGGAACATGAGATTTATTTACCAGGTGTTTGTGAATGAAAACTCGTGAAAATGATGACAAATTGTTTTTTTCGGGGGGAATGGCTGGGCGACGAAAATAGCCGCTGGCGGGCTAAAGGTTAATTTTTTTCTTTCTTATTTTTGTTAAATTCCATAACTTTCCATGACTTGAATTGAAATTCCATGACTTTCCAGGCCTGGAAAATTAAAAATCAAATTCCATGACTTTCCAGGTTT
>NC_090250.1:34340357-34369957 GCF_037325665.1 Littorina saxatilis | reverse complement strand
CAACCTACCTTTCTTGTTTTTTGATTTTGTTCTTTCTGGAATTTCTTCAAAACAGCTAGTGATCCTGTCATTGATAAGCCAAGGAACAGCATCAGTGTTTCCATTTTTAGCTGATCTGCTCCCCTGAGGCAGTTACCATTTTTGAAACGACATTTTCACCGTACGTTAAATCGTTGTATCGTAAGAAGTCCTTTGCGAATTTGGACAGTTCGAATGTCATTCTTGAGACTTAAAACCGTGTTGTATTTTTTCCCCAACATGCAATAAAATAGCAACGAATTTTGAACAGTTAGTGGAAAGTTAAGTGAAGATATATTCTGTGCATTTTTGTGTGGTGAAAGAATAACAGTATTAGTAAGCATTTCAAAGACAGTTTTGGCACATTGTCAAAAGAATACTACGAGCGTATTGCTAATCAAATGACATTACTTTGGAACTGGTTCGAAACAGAACAGTCATATTTAATCTTGTTATCTCAAAGCAAACAACAGGAAGAATAATAACATTTTGGAGAGAATCTCAGCTATTCCTTCTGGCCACAACACGCAACGGTATCCCCCCCCCCCCCCAAAAAAAAAAAAAAAAACACCACAAGAACAACAAAACCATACATACATTGTATCAATCGATCAACAACATTCGAATCATTTTTCTTTATAAACGCTAAGCAGAATAGCCGACTTCGGTTTCTACAAAAAATCTCCCCCCCCCCCAAAAAAAAAAAAAAGAAATCCACAGAGGTACTCAAAGTCGACGAAAGAATCCATCCTTTAAAGCACCTCTTAAGACAGTGGTCTTGACACCGACCCTGTCGTCTGTACAGCAGTAACTACGTCTGACTGTCCGGCCTGTCTCTTCATCCCTTAGGGCACGAGCTACTCGTACTCGAGTCGACAGCCTGGGTCGCTAATTGGGTTAGTTAGCGCGGGAGCCCCCGTGCCGCCGCAATCATAGGGCGTGGAAGGATTTGGAGAGTGCTTAATGGTGTCAGGGAATATACGAGTATATCCAATACCTTTTTCTTTTTTTGAGCTTTCGTTCAAAGCCTGCGGTCCGAAGACGCCTTGGAGGGGGAGGAGAGAGAGAGAGAGAGAGAGAGAGAGAGAGAGAGAGAGAGAGAGAGAGAGAGAGAGAGAGAGAGAGAGAGAGAGAGAGAGAGAGAGAGACAGAGAGAGAGAGAGACAGAGAGAGAGAGAGACACACACACACAGAGACAGAGAGAGACACAGAGAGAGAGAGAGAGACAGAGAGAGAGAGAGAGAGAGACAGAGAGAGAGACAGAGAGAGAGAGAGAGAGTCGGTTCAATATTTACTCTTATCAGAGGATTCACCGTTACAAGTGCGTCTCAGACTGTCTGGGAAAATTTGAGCGTACGTGCGTGCTTACACCCCAATCACACACAGACGCCGCTTCTACTACGTTGTAAAAGTGTCCGAGAGCGTGGCCAATCGTGGGCCAAACGTTGGAGGATCTCCATGAGCGTGGTTTGATCGGGAAGCTGCACGCTCTCCCCTCGCTTGCACAAAAGCCGGGTCGTAGCCGACAGAAAGCGTGGCCAAGTCTTATTAAGAACGTAGCGGGAACGCCATTATCGTACAAGCATCGTGGTAGCATCGTGGTGAGATATATATCTCTGTGGTCGTAATAAAACCACCATCAGGTCCGTTCATAGGCGAAGGTGGGGTATAATCGCCGTCAAAATCCAGCACATTGCAAATAAACAAAACTACATCAAGATTGTACTACGCCACGTCGACCAAGCTACGCTTGTTTTGTGCAGTTCAAAATAAGCCTAGCAAGAGCGTGCAGCTTCCCGATCTAGCAGATCCCACCCCGACCAAACCACGCTCATGGAGATCCTCCTACTTATGGAAGGGCACTGGTTCTGAGCGACGCTTAGTTCTCCAGATGGGTGTGACCACATGACGTCATTTATACTTTCGTCATCGAAGATCTTTCGTATTTCAATCAGTGTCATTTTCCAGTTCTGTGTTCTGCGGTCGTTTTGACTGACTTGACAAGTTGAGAAAACCAATGACATTTCATTTTTGCGAAGCAACTGAATATGCATATGAAAAGAAAAAAAAACGTGCAGAATGATGTTTGGGTCCTGCAAGACTTTGTGACCAACGATTTCTCCCTTGGAAGAAAATAAAGATGTCTGCTTTTCGTCTGCTTTGAAGGTAGGGAGATTTTACAGCGCACACGGAAAATTGCAAGTCGTATTGGACAAGAATGTTGTTATTCTTCTTTCTTCGAAGTACCATATAGATTTGTTCTTGGCCATATTTTCGAGCTGTGCATTGTTATATTATGGGAAAAAACACGTTTAAACACAAATTCGCTGAGAAACGATGATCATGTGCTCCGGAACTGCAACGTCAATTTGCCAAAACAAAACATTCTAGCTCAATATGCGGGAACAGGCTGGTAGTGTCATATTTGTTTTAATGGGTTTGGAAGAACTGCTCTCTGGCCCTGTTCTTTTGTTCGTCACACCCAAAACCGTTATTTGTTTTGGGCGACGCAGCATTATACGTTTGGCCCACGATTGGCCACGCTCTGGATTTTGACGGAGATATGCCCCTATTTGATAACTTTTTCAGACCGGCATGAACGGCATGGTCGTGGTAAGGACGTAGCGCTGTGTGACGGGGCCCTTATATATGTGTGTGTGTGTGTATATGTGTGTGTGTGAGTGTGTGTGTGTGTGTGTGTGTGTGTGTGTGTGTGTGTGTGTGTGTGTGTGAAAGTGCATGCATGTATTTGTATGTGCCGGTGCTTATGTGTACGAAATATAAAATGAGACAGATTTAGTACGATTACACAGTTTTGCCAACAAAGGCACTTAAGGTTTTACCGTCGTACCGTTTCCTCAAATAGCCTGGCTTCCTCAAGTTTGCAATGCCCCATGTTTAAAGCTTACAATTACACAAATGCATAAAACTAAGTTAAAGCTACTTTATGTGGACAGAAATTCCCGAGAGTGTAAGGGAGGTAAGCCAGTGTTAGACCGAGTTAGCGAAGGCTCGAATTCCACGAACTTTTTTTTATCGATTGCATCCACTCCATGTGTTGTGATTTCTCATTGGTCGCAAGCTTATCTAAGTCTCATGTCGTAATCTCTGCGTCATATCCGAGATGAAGCTAATTAATGGGGAGCTTAGAAGAGAGTGCGTCTATGGATGTTGTCGACTTAGTGAATGAAACTTTGCTGGAAACTTTTGAAGCTATAATTTCCGTAGAAGGTCAATAGCGACGGGAAACATGTCTTACTTCAACACTTTGTTGGAAACGTTTAGATCTACACTGTACGTTTGTGCGAATGACTGTGGGTTTTTGTGAATGAGTGTTAAGACTGACTGAAATAGTGGATCAGAACTGACGTTTATTTTGTGTTCAGAATTTTCCGTGTGATACCTCTTGTTGAGATTTAGCGTGATGTAAAACACATTTTTTACCTGCACTCGCTGACGAAAAGGATGTAGCGTTTTCTGACACGTACTACATAATTATAAACTGAAGCGCATAGAGGTACTGTCGGGAAGTGATAGTAAAATTATGCGCTACTATCGGCCGATTGTATGTCCTCTTGAACAGAATTTAAATATGATGATTTATTAGGCACTAGCTGATAAGTGAATTAGAGATAAAAAAAAAGATTCAGTTTTAATTACAAGTGACGACAGGGGGCTAAAGTCTTATTGATGTACAGATCTGCTATAGCTTTCGTGTGTAGAATCGAGTACAAGACCAAAAACGCACGAGAAAGACCATTGTATCCATGTCAGAGTTCGGTTGCTTACAGAAACACGAAAATGCCTAGTGTGCATCTTCCGAAAACGGAGTATAACTACCTGAATGGTGGGAGTGCGCGTGCGTTGCCGTCGAAAAAACGCAGAATCTAAAAAAAGAACAAGAACAAAAACAAGAAGTCGCGTGAAGCGATGCAAAAACATTAAGTCAATATGACTAGGCATCAAACAAAAAGATCAACTCCAAAAACCAGTCATCGGCGAGACTACATTCAGATAGTCTCGGCTAACCATACCCGAAGACCGAGACGGGTCACGCTTGTCCCCACGAAGCATGCGACCATTATACTCAACCTATTTTCTTTAATTCTGAGCGCGTTTTTAAAGTGAAAATAACATATCTATATATTTTTGAATTCAGGAGAAGAAAAGGAATACAATGCAATGATTTTGTTAAAATCTGTAAGTGAAAATGTGTTTTTAATGATAAATTAAATGAGCAAACTTATTAACTAATTATTAAGCTTCCAAGCTGAAATGCAATCCCAAAGTCCGGACTGAGTCAAAGATTGCTTGACCCAAATTTCAATTAATTTGGTTGAAAAATAAGGGCGTGACATTGTTGCCTCAACTATCACTAAAAGCCGAATATGACGTCATCAAAGACATTTATAACAAAAATGAAAAAAAAAACGTCTGGGGATATCCACACACACACACACACACACGCGCGCGCGCGCGTGTGCACACACGCACACTCATACACCACAACCCTCGTTTCGATTCCCCGTCTATGTTAACACTTGACTAAATGTAAAAACAAGAAGAACGTAGAAGATTGCTGGTTGGGGTCGTCCCGCGAAAAGAATGTAGTGTCATTTGTGCGTGTCGTGGTTCATGGCTGTTTGTCAATCTCTCTGCCTCCTCTCCGCCTTGTTGCCTCCCTATAATCTGCCACCGTTTGACCACACTCTATTGATCCCCAATCTCGGCACATCCCTCTGTCACTTCTCTTCCGGCTAGTGTTGTCTATTTCTCTCTCCCCCCCCCCCTCTCTCTCTCTCTCTCTCTCTCTCTCTCTCTCTCTCTCTCTCTGTCTGTCTGTATACCTATCTCTCTTTCCCTGATTTTGTCTTTCTGTCTGTCTACCTCTCTTTCTCCATCTCTCTCTCTTTGTCTGTCTCTCACTCTCCCTTTCTCTCTGTGCCTGCACCCCCTCCCTCCCTCTGTCTCTGTCTGTCTCTCTCTTTCTCTCTGTACCTGCCCCCCCCCCCCTCTCTCTCTTTGTGCCTGCCCCCCGCCCCCCCTCTCTCTTTCTCTCTGTACCTGCCCCCCTCTCTCTCTCTCTCTCTTTGTGCCTGCCCCCCGCCCCCCCTCTCTCTCTCTCTCTTTGTGCCTGCCCCCCGCCCCCCTCTCTCTCTCTTTCTCTCTGTGCCTGCCCCCCCCCCCCTCTCTCTCTCTCTCTGTACACGAGCTGTGATAACAGTTGGCATGGTGACCGCCATTGGATACTCCTCAAACTGGGGACCTTTCCAGGTAAGCAAAATGTTCGCTTTCCCTCTCCCCTCCGGTGTGTGTGTGTGTGTGTGTGTGTTGTGTGTGTGTGTGGTAGAGAGAGAGAGAGAGAGAGAGAGAGAGAGAGAGAGAGAGAGAGAGAGAGAGAGAGAATGTTTAATAAAATGTTTTTGTAGAACACAAGCAACCTAGACTGCCTATACGGCAACACCCACACAGGGTAAAGTGATTGATCTCCAGTGTAAAGTGATTGACCCGTGCACCTTGTTACTCCTATTAGCAGTATCAGGATGATAGTCTCATTTGGCCCGAGTTTATGAGAAATCGCGGCATGGGTTTTCAATACAATGGACACATTCCAACACATCGTGCTGTGCACGGACCTACACGAACACATAGATACAGGTCCGTGCTGCTGTGACTCTCCTTTGGTCTCAGTTTATGAGAAATCACTGTGACATGGGTTTTCACTGCAATGGACACAATCCAACACATCGTGCTGTGCACGGACCTACAAGAACGCATAGGCCCAATATACAGGTCCGTGCTGCTGTGACTCTCCTTTGGTCTCAGTTTATGAGAAATCACTGTGTAGGTTTTCAATATAATGGACACATTCCAACACACCCTGCTGTGACTGTCCTTGGCCAACGTTTTGCTCCGAAATGCGGTTTGTTTGAATCTAGCTGCCAGTGTGTTTTCTGTCAAGGTTCGAACCTCGTGCTGGAATTGTGCTACGGATTTCTCTCCGTCCTGTATCGATCTGTCTCCCTGTCTTGTCTTTCTGTCGGTGTCAAGGTGTGTGTGTGTGTGTGTGTGTGTGTGTGTGTGTATGCGTGTGCGTGTGATAATGTTTGTGCGTGCGTCGCGCGCATACGCGTGTGTGTGTGTGTGTGTGTGTGTGTGTGTGTGTGTGTGTGTGTGACGCAGTAAGTATTCAATATTTCTCTTCCATATTATCTTCTGGGAAATATACAGGTCTTGTGGGGTCCTGAAAAGAACGCACATACACTTCCCATCTAGAGCTGACAAGTAGGCAAACGCGTTTTCGATGTTCCGAAAGTTATAAAACAGTGAATCACTTTCGTTGTGGAAAATTATACAACCCTGACACTCTTTTCCCGCCAAGCGTCTTGCTTAGGCCAAAAAAACAAAAATAGGTGTGGTTACGGTAACATAGCCCCAAAAAATAGGGTAGGCAATCACTTTTTTGTTTAAACTTTTTTTTCGAATGTGTACAAATTAAACCTACTTGACAGGGAAATAAGTGTGCGACTCGGGCGCTTTCGCTTTCATTGCGTTTTCTGCACTCGTTTTCTTGTGTGTGTTTTTTGTTTTTTTGACAAATGGAATAAAAAGTTATAGGGTCGGCCCCTAAAAATAGGGTAGGTCGGGTTACCGTAACCACACCTATTTTTTTTTAGGCCTTACCTCCTATTGAAAATCAACTATCTTTCAATCTCAAATCCATCACTCTGTCTGAGCACCCAGCGACTGACTGCATTGAATTCATTTGCTGGATCGGGAAGGGGACTAGGTTTGGAAACGACAGCTGAACAGCAGCAAACTCATTATCTAACTAAGCTTTTTCAACGACCAGAAAGAACAAAATGAAAGGGTAGGCTTCCTGTTTTGTTTATTTGTTTTTGATAACATCCAGTATTTAATGCGGGGAAGAGAACTAGTTTCGCGCATGCATATGGTTATGCGGAAGGTCTCGGCGAGAGGAAAACAGGCACCGGAAGGTTTGTGTTGAAAAACGTCATGGTCAAAGGATAGCAAGGCTACACACCTCGTCCTGGATAGTTTGCATATTGTCCTCGGGGTCGGGAATACCTGAACATGGACCCTCGGGAAAATATGCAAGCTATCCAGGACTGGGAGGTGTGTAACCTATATGTATCTGCCTCACGAGTACTGTTCTCTCTTTCAATCAATCAATCAATATGAGGCTTATATCGCGCGTATTCCGTGGGTACAGTTCTAAGCGCAGGGATTTATTTATTTTTATATATTTTTTTTTTATATCGCGCACTTATTCAAGGCGCAGGGATTTATTTATGCCGTGTGAGATGGATTTTTTTTTTTTTACACAATACATTACGCATTCACATCGGCCAGCCATTTCGGCGCATATCCTATTTTTCACGGCCTATTATTCCAAGTCACACGGGTATTTTGGTGGACATTTTTATCTATGCCTATACAATTTTGCCAGGAAAGACCCTTTTGTCAATCGTGGGATCTTTAACGTGCACACCCCAATGTAGTGTACACGAAGGGACCTCGGTTTTTCGTCTCATCCGAAAGACTAGCACTTGAACCCACCACGTAGGTTAGGAAAGGGGGGAGAAAATTGCTAACGCCCTGACCCAGGGGTCGAACTCGCAACCTCTCGCTTCCGAGCGCAAGTGCGTTACCACTCGGCCACCCAAACTTTCTCACCCAAATTACATTGATTCGCCGAAAATGCACGACCTTCGTGGCTCAGCTTGCTCCAAGATTAACAGCTATTGTAATTCAAATAAGTTTGCGTTTTAATGAAACAGATCCTGTGATTGGTCAGAATGCCCCAACTCATTAAAAATTACCGGTCATTAATTGTCGATAACCACTCGCTAAAAAATCCATTAACAACCTGCTGGCGAGGCGCATTGATACAGACTCAACTAGTCTCGGTTAGCTTTGAGGGTCATTTTACAAGTAGGAAATATGAAGGCCAACGAAATACCGAGACCATAAGGTATGCGAAGTGATGACGTCGAATACGTGACGTAAGTTGATGCATGAATTCTTCCTGACTACGTCAGTCAATTCCAAAGATCGCTTTTGTGATGTTTTAGAGTTTGCTGTCCAGAAACCCGTCAAAAAAGAAGGGAAAATGTGTGTGAAAGAAAACAAAACAGGAGCAGAGTGATACGATAGGAATACAGAGACATATTTCTTGGGACTTGACCCTTGCAGGTAGGTGGACTGAAAGTAGTGTGTGAACAGAACAGAACCGATTCTGTCTGTTTACAACCGCATGAAAGCAGGAAAGAGATCGTCGTCAGATTGAATTGCAATAACATTAACATGCTTCCATTTGAAACTTCTCGGTCTTCATCGGGGATTGACGCCCTCCCAAAGTCTAATTGAAGCCCGACGGAGCGAAAGTATAATGCCGACGAGTCGAAGACGATTCGCATTATACTTGTTCGAGTCTAAATATCGGACCCTATTGCTACGATGAAAACACAATAGCGTTTATATAGCTATTCTGACATTAAAATTAATTATGTGTTAAAATCATGTTTTTGTCAGCAACAAGTACCAGAATGGTCCATGTCGTTGATTGCAGACGACGGTTCCCTTTCCGCATGAAGCCACGGAAATAACCGAACATTGAAAAACCCACGGACATGTATTACGGAGAAAACTCGAGATAACCGGATGTTTAGCATTACGTCAATATGCTAGGAATCATATGACGTCATGACGTATCATGTTTGCCTACGTAACTATATTGTATGTTCGAAAGTATGACTTCTGTTGGGAATTCGCGTGGTGGAGACTGCGGTAAATCTGTAGATGATAAGAGAACAAGGATTGTCTCAGAAGAAACGACTAAATGTTTCAGACCGGTAACTTCATTTCAACATTGCACTATAAAATGGACCTTCTATGTGACAGGAGAGTTTGCTGATTTTGTGTTAAACATTGGAGAGATCGTCTGCTAGAATCAGATAGGTCGCTTCAGATTGCAGCTTCTGGAAATTTGCAAGGTTTGTTGCCTGTTAAAGAACTGGATTTTTACACGTAATGTATGTCATGTACAGTAAGCAACAACAAAAACACACACAAAGCAAATGGCATCGTCTGTCGACTAGTCACAGAAACAAACCTGGCGAGGTATGCGTGTACTTTATAGCCTACACGTGGAAGAAACCGGAACCATGCGTCTTTGTTAAATATGCTTTTGGATATTGAGAAAAATGGCCGACTTCCGTAGCATTATGCTTTGATGATCGGAAGAGACCATCCAATCACAGCCCCCGAATTCCCCCACGTGTTCATCAGAATAGCTATATTGTACCGTATCGGCCTCACCAGTAGGTCTACTCTCTTTCTCACCTCAAATTATATAAATTCGCCTATGGGGCAGTCACAATGGCATTCGTTGTTGCTGGTCTCCCGCTAAGAATCAGCCACCTTCCCTTCCCCAACTCATCTGTCTGTCTCGGTACACACGCAGTGCTGCATGGAATTCATTTACTGGATCGGGAACAGGACTCCGTCTGGGAAGGACAGCTGAACAGCGTGTGAAGTGGTAGCCGGGATTTGCCTTAAAAAATGCCACGGCCTCCAACGTAGTGCATTCTGCTTTTTTCTTGCCACCTCCGTCAACGCCAGATGTTGAGGGTATCAGTGAATCGCATTGTCTTGTCTATTTTGGACTGGTTCTGGTCTATTTTGGCTTGTTCTGTCATGTACTGTCTTGTTTTGTCTTGTCTTGTGTCGTCCGCCGTTCGTGGCGGGTCAATGAACGTTGAGACTATTTTGATTTGAGGGATGAGAGGTTGAGATGCGGGGGATGGGTAGATGGTTGAAGGACGAGGGAAACTGAGCTGTCAAAAAAACCCACTGTTGGTCAAAGATGCAGGTTTGTGGGGATGTCCCGTTCATTTGCGTGGACCTCTTTTGTCGAATTCATACCGAGAGTTTCCATTTCAACCGACGCAAGTATATATGTCCACAAATGGAATATATACATGCTAAATCTGATTGCTCGTTCAACTTTCTTTCGAAATAAAATTCAATGTTCCTTTCGAGATACTTTCTTGCCCCACCTCCCCCTCCACCTCACAGAGGATTACAAATACATGTACACAAGCTTCAGTGATATTTTTTTTTTTTAGTATGTACATGGTTAATAGGAGCAGGCCTTTTTCGCTATGGCTTTTTTGCAGCAGACACCAAGAGATTGCAGTGCTTCAGTAATAAAGATAATGAAATATGTACGAACAGTAAATGCAGGCACTTTTTGCATTGACTTCTCATTCAAAGTATCCGCAAACAGTAAGGGACAGAAGCGAAACGAGAGGAGACGTCGATTCGTCTCGAGCTTAAAGGTCCTTGTCTACATTTTTATACCGAAATCGCCATTTGACCATTAAAATGCAGAGTCTATTATCTACAAATATCAACAATACACCCCCTTTCGATCAGGAAAGACGAAGTCAGTAGTGTAGCCGTTTGAAAATTCATTGTAGTATTATAGCGTAGTACTCATAGTAGGATATCCTTATTTGGAAAATGCCAAGCGCAAAACTCCTCTCAAATCCCGTGCATTTCGTGCGTTTATAAAAAACTAGATGATTACCCGCTTCGCCGGGTACCGGCTTCGCTGGGAAGAAGTAGAGCCGAATACCAGGCTGCGCGTGGGACCCGGCTTTGCCGGGTGTACGCCGGCTTCGCCGGCGCACGAAGGAAAGGAGATAAACGCGCAAAACACTGGAGACCTTCTAAAAATAGTAACGTGCAGTGACCTTCTAAAAATAGTAACGTAGTAACGGGAATATGGATTGACGCCACACGGAGGAAGGGAGATAATCGCGGCTGAAAACACTGGAGAAGATAAGGAAGAGTTACTGGTAGTGGATCCCGACAAAAAAACAAAAAACAAAAATCGGTTCAGCGCGGACAGCGCTGCGCGCTGAGAGCACGTGTTGAAATATCTCATCGATGAGGTTGTGTCCGGGGTGTAGCTGAATACGGTGTCCAAATTTGAAAAAGATCCACCGAGAACTTTGGCCGTGCATCGCGAACAGACAGACAGACAGACAGACACTAAAGATAGAAGCGTGGACAACGCTCCAGTGTCAAACAGTTGCTGCACTTGTTTTGGCGTGGCTATAAGCATAGTGACATGAATTTGATTGGTCAGTATTTTTAGGCAAAGCACATGTTCTCAGCAAACAGAAAACAAAATATTGGAAGCGTGAGTCACGCTACCAAAAAATAAAATATTTTTTTACATATTTTTTTTCTATAATTTTTTTCCCAGTGGTTCATTCATCATCTATATCTATATACGGCTTGTGTCTGTCTGTCTGTCTGTGTGTTCGCCATGCACGGCCAAAGTTCTTGATGGATCTGCTTCAAATTTGGTGGGCATATTCAGGTACACCCCGGACACAATCTGATCGATGAAAATGATCAACACGTGCTCTCAGCGCGTAGCGCTGAACCGATTTTGGTTTTTCTGTACATCCATTCCCAGTAACTCTTCCTTATCTTCTCCAGTGTTTTGCGCGTTTATCTCCCTTCCTTCGTACGGTGCGCCGGCAAAGCCGGCGTACACCCGGCAAAGCCGGGTCCCCGGCGAAGCCGAGTATTCGGCTCAACTTCTTCCCGGCGAAGCGGGTATTCATCTAGTTTGACATAATTTTGTATCGAAATCTAACCATAAGATTATTGAAAAAAAGCAAAAAATGTAGACGACCACCTTTAAATGTGACACTTTGAAACAACTTTGCAGACAGCACTCTGCGGACAGTCTCAAGATGGTTGGCAATGACTTTGCAGACAGCACTCTGCGGACAGTCTCAAGATGGTTGGCAATGACTTTGCAGACAGCAATCGTGGTGCCAGGAGACTATTTAAAGAGTGGCAATGGTAGTACCATCACGTATCGTGTCTGGGGTTCGCACAATTTCCTGCATGGAACGAGATTCGGCACATCTTTCAGCAAGGAGACTGCAGTAACTTGCTTACTCCTGATAAGTCTCGATTCAACTGTTTCCGAGACCTGACTCTACTGCGGATAAGTAGTGTAAAGAAAAGGCATGATATGAAGTGGCAAAAAGACTGCCAACGTGGAGGTGTTTCTCAAAATATAAACATTTGTCTGTTTTGGAAAAAGTAGTCACTGATCCTGAGGTCTAATTATGTGCGAGAATAAAACACACACACACACACACACACACACGCACGCACGCACTCTCGCACGCACGCACGCACGCACGCACACACACACGCACGCACGCACGCACGCACGCACTCACGCACACACACACACACACACACACACACACACACACACACACACACACACACACACACACCTGTCTTTTCTGTCTCCTGTCACCTGCACAACGTGACAAAGTACCAAATAAAAATGTACTGGGTTTAAAAGTAGTGTTCTTTAGATCTGATTGTGTGAGAAGTAAGATGTCTCCGATGTCTCCTTTTAGCTACAACGTGGAGATATGTTTCAATTTACAGACTGTGCATGTATTCAGACTTTTTTTTTCCTTCAGTAGGTTGAATTGTAAAGCAGAGAAAAAGCTGTCTGCCTTGGTTTCTGTTCGGTCGTGTAAATGTCTCTGTGTGTTCCGGATTATCGTGTAAACTTGATTTGTCTGTTTGTTATTCCTTGTTTCGGTACCGTTGTTACTATCGTTACATGCATCCTGATGTTGTCCAGAGGTAGCATTTGCATAATTATGTTCTGCAACTTGTTATGAGTCTCTGAGTACCGAGTCTTTCTGCACAGCTTGCACAATTCTGCAAAGGATGAATGCGTGAAGACTGACTTTCTTCCTGTGGTAGATCATGAAGAGAATGTTAAGCTTCATTTCAGCGGTTCAAAGTTCACGTGTGGTGAGCTTTGCTGTGCCCGACACCTGACCTGAGGTGCACGACACAAAAGTGGGTGCCGCCCAATTGGGTGGGAACAAACCGCGGGGTCTGACTGGTTAAAATGGGCGGGGATGTAGCTCAGCCGGTAGCGCGCTGGATTTGTATCCAGTTGGCCGCTGTCAGCGTGAGTTCGTCCCCACGTTCGGCGAGAGATTTATTTATCAGAGTCAACTTTGTGTGCAGACTCTCCTCGGTGTCCGAACACCCCCGTGTGTACACGCAAGCACAAGACCAAGTGCGCACGAAAAAATCCTGTAATCCATGTCAGAGTTCGGTGGGTTATAAAAACACGAAAATACCCAGCATGCTTCCTCCGAAAGCGGCGTATGGCTGCCTAAATGGCGGGGTAAAAACGGTCATACACGTAAAAGCCGTGGGAGTTTCAGCCCATGAACGAACAAACAAACAAACAAACTGGTTAAAATCGCAACAAATCTCAATTTCAACCAATCGGACCTCGCGGCTGCGTACCATCCATTTGGGAGGCACCATATATTTCGGTTCGTGCACCTCCGACCAGACCTCTTGTAATGTGATGGTAATCGTTTACACCCAGCAACACAATAACATTGCTGTTACTTGCAGCTCTGTTACAAATGCGTTGAAGACAATTGAAGGAAACGAATTGAGCTAAAAGCCTTCGACTCTATAAACATAATTTTGGAGATGTCCTTTCGTTCTTGTCGGTGCATCCTGTACAAGCCTGAATGTTGTAGCAATCTTCCCACAACTGCATCTTCTCCCTATCTGAAAGTTTTCCACCACCTTTTACTTTTATCACCTTATCCAAAGCCGGGGTGTCTCTCCCGGAGAATTGTTTTAAAACGTTTAAAAGAGATCAAGATTTGAAGTGACAAGTATTCCGGTCGCTGCCGCCTGGTGCATGGGTTAAGAGTGGAGATTTTTCTGATCTCCCAGGTCAACTTTTGTGCAGACCTGCTAGTGACTTAATCCCCTTCGTGTGTACACGCACGCACAAGACCAAGTGCGCACGGAAAAGATCCTGTAATCCATGTCAGAGTTCGGTGGGTTATAGAAACACGAACATACCCAGCATGCCTCCCCCGAAATCGGCGTACGCTGCCTGAACGGCGGAGTAAAAACGGCCATACACGTACAAATCCACTCGTGCTAAAAGCATGAGTGAACGTGGGAGTCTAAGCCCATGAACGAAGAAGAAGAAGAAGAAGAAGAAGAAGAAGAAGAAGAAGAAGAAGAAGAAGAAGAAGAAGAAGAAGAAGAAGAAGAAGAAGAAGAAGAAGAAGAAGAAGAAGAAGAAGGAGGAGGAGGAGGAAGAAGAAGAAGAAGAAGGAGGAAGAAGGAGGAAGAAGACGGAAGAAGAAGGAAGAAGAAGAAGTGACAAGACATGAGCTTTTTAGAACCTTCTTCATTTCACAGTGATAGAAATGCAAATAATTTCAAACACAGAAAATGGCATGTGAACTGAGTAAGGAAATACACTTGCATCGACCCCGGTTAGCCATCAGGGGCGGACGAGGGGGGGGGGGGGGGGGGTGCACAGGGTGCACGTGCACCCCCCCTCCAGCAAAAAAAAACACCATTTGGAAAGCTGATTCTATGACCATTTATAAGTTCAAATGGCACCAGATGGCACCATTTTGCTTCAAAGTGCACCCCCCCTTACAAAGCAACTGATCCGCCCCTGGCCATATGGGTTGACGGGACATTAAAACAAGTCGCGTAAAGCGAAAATACAACATTTAGTCAAGTAGCTGTCGAACTCACAGAATGAAACTGAACGCAATGCAACGCAGCAATACTCGTAGCATCGTCAGTCCACCGCTCATGGCAAAGGCAGTGAAATTGACAAGAAGAGCGGGGTAGTAGTTGCGCTGAGACGGATAGCACGCTTTTCTGTACCTCTCTTCGTTTTAACTTTCTGAGCGTGTTTTTAATCCAAACATATCATATCTATATGTTTTTGGAATCAGGAACCGACAAGGAATAAGATGAAAGTGTTTTTAAATTGATTTCGAAAATTTAATTTTGATCATAATTTTTATATGTTTAATTTTCAGAGCTTGTTTTTAATCCAAATATAACATATGTATATGTTTTTGGAATAAAAAAATGATGGAGAATAAAATGAACGTAAATTTGGATCGTTTTATAAAAATTTTTTTTTTTACAATTTTCAGATTTTTAATGATCAAAGTCATTAATTATTTTTTAAGCCACCAAGCCGAAATGCAATACCGAAGTCCGCGCTTCGTCGGAGATTACTTGACCAAAATTTCAACCAATTTGGTTGAAAAATGAGAGCGTGACAGTGCCGCCTCAACTTTCACGAAAAGCCGGATATGACGTCATCAATGACATTTATCAAAAAAATGAAAAAAACGTCTGAGGATATCATACCCAGGAACTCTCATGTCAAATTTCATAAAGATCGGTCCAGTAGTTTAGTCTGAATCGCTCTACACACACACACACAGACAGACAGACAGACACACACACACACACACACACATACACCACAACCCTCGTCTCGATTCCCCCCTCTACGTTAAAACATTTAGTCAAAACTTGACTAAATGTAAAAACACAAACAAAAACAAAAAACAATTAAGCCTTATCCAAAACGGAGGAACATATACACTTAACAAACACATCTGATTCATTTGAACGTTCTTGCGATGTGTGTTCAACATTCCTTCTTTTCTGCAAGCATCTCTTGTTTCTGTCTTGTTCTGCTATAGGTATTGTGTACAGGAACACAGACTGACAGACACACACAGACACACACAGACACAAACACAGACACACACGCACACACACACACACACACACACACATACACACACGCACACACACACACATGCACACATGCACACATGAACACACACGTACCTAAAGTGTGGATGGTTACCTAAGAGGCGGCACTGGGTGTAGTGCCTTTCTAGTGCACTTGCACTACAACAGCACTGGGTGCAGTACTCGCTCCGGCATCGAAGAATTTTGCACTAAAAAATGCACAAAATTTGACCTATTTCGTCGCCTATAGAGGACGGAAAGAATGTCATTTTGAACATTGTTATGACATTCTTTCCGTCAAAAAAGTCAATTTAACGGTGTTAAATGAATCGACCATCCACACAATTAGGTTGCCATCCAGAGTTTAGGTTGCCATCCACGTGTGGATGGTTGCCTTATGGTGATTTAGGCAACCAAACCTGTGGAAACGGGGGTACACACATACACACACACACACACACACACACTCATACCTAAAGTGTGGATGGTTACCTAAGAGGCGGCACTGGGTGTAGTGCCTTTCTAGTGCACTTGAACTACAACAGCACTGGGTGCAGTACTCGCTCCGGCATCGAAGAATTTTGCACTAAAAAATGCACAAAATTTGACCTATTTCGTCGCCTATAGAGGACGGAAAGAATGTCATTGGCTCACGTAAGTGTAGCCTATGCGATGGTAAACTTTGTCTGTCTGTGCGTGCGTGCGTGCGTGCGTATGTATGTGTGTATGTCTGTGGTAGAAACTTTAACATTTTTGGCTAAACACCGAAATACTCATTTCACGTGGTTAATTTTCAAGCACCATCTTCAAATTATTGAAGCAATGATCAACATTGTGTCGGCATGTGTGTAGTTAAAGCGTGTATCCAAAGAAAACGGGTGGTGGGGGGTTTTGAAGGGGTACAAGCAGTTGACTGATTTGTGTCGTGTTTGGCATGGAGACGGCAGGTCAGGTGTCAAGATCAGGTCAGGGGTCGCGCGAAGGATTGTGGTCCAGTTCTCACCTCGCCGATTCGCCGGGGAAGACGATTTCATGTTGTTCGGTTTCTAAGCTCCAGAAAAGTAAATAAAGAAGATACCAAAGGGAGATTTCCTACAATTTGATCTGCACAGCGTGTTTCCAATGTCCACGCGAGGAAGATAGTGGGGCTCGTATGTTGCAGACGCACTCATAAATCATTCACATCTTGCAACAAACATGATACTTTGTGATATTGTTCCTTATAATTATTTAAGGGATTTCAGATACAGAGCCACTTCAGAAATCGTGTTTTTTGTTTTTGATAGAAAATAAAAGGCTGCATTTACAGCAGACGAAATTCGTACCAAAAGCGCTCAGCAGTAAATATTCTTAACTCAGCAAATGTAAAATTCAATGGTTTACCATGCACCAGAAGTTTTCTGCTGATAACACATGCATGACATAAATTCTCTTATGGGTATTTTTGTGTTCTGGTATTTAATTTGATCGTTTTTAGAATTTTATATATCCGCAGCATGAAAATTCAAGATGGCGGCCTCCGCAACATTGCGTGTTTTGATTTGAGCGAAAACAACGTTTCTGAAGGTAAGTTTTCAAGAATACGCATCCATTCACCAATGGCACATCATTTTACTGTTTAATTCTCCCCTGGGGTCTGTTATTCATCGGGTGAAGCGCTGAAATGCAGAGACTTTGTTTAATCTTGCAATAGCTCATCAGCTGGATTGTGATGCTGATAGATCTAGATCTATCTGTTGATTACAAGTAAGGAAATCATGATCGCCACGCTGGTGATTTTAAACAGATTAAACGAACTTTGAATAAAAGGCGAGGAGAAAGAGATTGTTCATGGTATGATAAATGATTAGTCCTGCCTACGTTAAGGACTGGCATAAGGTGGGGAGGAGTAGAGTCAAAAACTGAGTGAGGGTAGGCCAGATAGTAGGATGACCAGCTGGAGATAAAAACACTCCACTCCCCCTGTCTTTACAGTGTTGTGATCAAACTTTCAAAGACGGTAGGTAACAGACAAAAGCATACAGTGTATGCTAATCAAATGAGATAAGTGGTTTTGAAAAATGAAGAGGTACCGCTCTTTGAGTTTTACAATTTTGGTTTGTTGCTTGTTTCTCATCCTTTTGCTTATTTTAAGTTGACCGTGCATTGGTGTGAATTTTATTTTTACAGGATATATACAAGAGTTACACCACATGCCGGTTCCTGGGAACAAGCGTTCTGCATTTATTCCGGTGCCACAGAAGGGAGCTGATTTCACAAGTACTACTGTATGAAGGTTTGTTACCTAATACATCTTAACAGTAAGATTTTTTTATTTGTATTAATTGGAACATGTTTGCACATCATTTGTAAGCGACCTCTGTGAATTTGATGGGTTTAACGTACGAACCCTCATTATGGTCAACATTCTGTTAGCGACTGTTTGAAGCGAATAAATGTAGCGGTCAGAAAGATTCCAGAATCAGTTGGGTCACTGGAAACTGTGTTTGTTTTTTAACCTGAAACAGTAAGAATTATACGAATTCATGAAATACAATTTTCTTTCATTTTGGTCTGCTGTGTGAAGACTTGCTAACCCGGCTTTGACCGACTCTCTGAGATAGTAAACATTATTCAAATACATTCAAATAAAAATGTCACTTTTCATCTTTTGTGTGAAGGGTACCCCAGGCTGATTTCCTGCACCATGGATGTAGAGGAGGCCAGACAGCCTGCTTCTCATTCCAGCTGTGTTGCGTTTTTTTCTGCTCGTGAAGTGTATCGCCACATTCCCAAAGCCATTGCCATTGGTCAAGAGAAGTCACCCTGTCTGCCCATTTTGCATAGCCTTACAGGCTGTGACACTATGTCGTTCTTCAATGGTATTGGGGAATCAGAAGGCTTGGGAAGTATGGCAAGCATTTGAAGACGTCACTCAAACTTTCTTCAGGTTGTCTGCTCCTCTTTGTAAGCTGAGTACCACTGACAGGGCAGCACAAGAGCTTTTTGGTGTACATTTGTAGGACAAAACCAGCAACGTACTGGGTGTAAACAGTGCTAGACGGTACCTCTTCAGTAAAAAGAGCTGCCAAATTGACCATAATCCCCTTACAAGTGAGGTGCTGCTGCAGGACATGAGATTGAGAAGAGCCATCTACCTATTAGACTTCCAAACTCTGTGGGCTGGCAGTTCAAGGCTGGAAAGTGGGAGTCATTCTGGACGAGCTTTCAAGAGGTATCCAGCGTGTGCCGAGAACTCATGAGGTGTGCCTGCAAGAAGAGCTGTACAACAAAACGCTGCAAATGCTGCTAAGAAGGACTGCAGAGCACAGCTCTATGCAAATGTGCTTGCATGCCTGTGAAAACTGTCAGCATCTAAACTGTGCAAAAATATTATTGCACCCATTTTCATACCCCAACTCAAACTTTTATTCCTGTGTCATTTTATTCAAACTGTCTATGCCATTAAAGGCTCGCATCTTCGCTATCTGGCACATTTTTTTTTTAACATCATCATTTACGCCGTCAAAATAAGGATACCCTTGACGTGACAAAGACATGTGGCAAAAACTTCGGGTACCTTTTAAAAAGCCGACGACAATTCCTGAGGCACAACTGGGTCACTGTTGTATACGAAGAGAAAGTCAACTTGATTATCCATCCAGAACAGGTTGTTTTATTTCGCCATCTTGCATATTTCTAGTGTTGTGCCATTGTACCTACTGATGTATGTGTCGATCTCACGGATGAGATGTTTATGTGTCAAATTTGAGGGATACCCAAGTCAACTAAAATCCATGTATTTTAGCAATGACCAAGTGGGTTGCGTTGAAACTTTCAGGAATGTGTGTCTACGCACGAGGCGTAGTTCAACCGTTTGAGTACACTTTCAAATCTTCACGAAATAATATTTTAAAAACTGCCACAGGTTTGTTGATTTACATCCCACATATTTTTGACTTCGCATGTATATATGACAGATGGTTGTTTCAAGTACTGCCAAAGTTTCTTTTGAGTATAGACACTTGCCGGAATGTGCTAGTTGTGTAAACACATGAGAACAAACAACGTTTTCGAAATACAGCGATTATGAATTTTAGTCGACTTTTGAGTTGATACATTACATTTTTATCAGTTTTTTTGGGGGGGTACCCTTATTTGGGCGGCGGTCAAATTTTATCTTAAAAGTGTTCCAGTTAGCCAAGTTGAGTGCCCTCAATAGCATACATTGAATATAACAGCACAGGAATGAATGTTTTCGTTTTGGTATGAAAATTGGTGCAATATATTTATTTTTGCACAGTTTAGGTAATCCACAAATTCTTCAACCCTGCCACCCACACCGTCCAATCATTCTCTGCACCAACAATACATGTATTGTTTTGTTTAAAAATGTGTTTGTGTTAGTTTCTATTGCAAGAGAATGTCTTGTAGCATCAAAAATGCCTAAATACCCTTTTATTGGCGGCCATTTTGAAAATTGTAAAAAAACTACTGATTTCTTAATTTTTTCACGGTGGCTCTGTATCAGGTTTTGTTAAGCAAAAGCAAATGTCCATTTACGCCAAATTTGCTGTTAATCACATGAAGTGAAATATGCCTAACATACCCAACCGTTTACACTGGCGGCCATTTTGAAAAATTGTTTAAAAACTACCCATTTTTTTATTTTTCGCGATGGCTCTGTATCAGATTTTGTTAAGCACATAAAACTCTTCATATTTGCTTAATTTGGTGTTTGTTGCATGATTTGAATGATTTTGCAACATAGGAGCCCCACTAAGAGCTGTCGAAAGCGCGGCAGTCAGTGTCGATCTTGCAGCCGTATCCCGGTAAGTTCAGAGACAGACTGTCTAGTGTCTCCCACTCTGATAACGTGTCACCTACTGTTAATCCGTTTTGTTTTAATTTCTTTTTATTTCAGCAGACACGGCTGTCAAACACAGTGCTAGGCAGTCACCTCTAGTGAAATGAGTTGATCTAGTCTTAAGTACTTTGCAACAACTTCCTTGAACGTGAAAGACAGTTTTTGAATGCTAGATCTGTATCGCGTTTCATTCCAGACTCGATCCTCTCTTTGATTGTAGATCTACTGTTTGCTGTTTACGCACTATCATATGATTCGCTATGTAACGTTTGGTAAGCTTACCTTGCAACAGCTTTCTTGTCTTTGTTGGCATTTCTGGCTGTGTTGACCGTCAGAATTATTTTAAGAACCAGGCGAGTTGATATGATGCGTTAGTTTTAACTGTGTGTGTGTGTGTGTGTGTGTGTGTGTGTGTGTGTGTGTGTGTGTGTGTGTGTTTGTGTGTGTGTGTGTGTTACGGAGTGAGTGAGTTTGTGTTATGTTACTGTTTGTTGATTTCTTACGGGAGCCTTGAAGGCTTCGCCTCTTGTTTTGAACATTGTTATGACATTCTTTCCGTCGAAAAAGTCAATTTAACGGTGTTAAATGAAGCGACCATCCACACAATTAGGTTGTCATCCAGAGTTTAGGTTCCCATCCACGTGTGGATGGTTGCCTTATGGTGATTTAGGCAACCAAACCTGTGGAAACGGGGGTACACACACACACACACACACACACACACACACACACACACACACACACACACACACACACAGACACACACACACACACACAGATCAACAGACTGGCAGGCAGGAAGACAACCTTTTTCAATGTTGTCCTGAAACTGTTACGTTCTAAATGTTTATGTTATTTAAAAAAAAAATTTGTTTTAAGTAAAAATCGGCGTTGTAAACCACTGATGGATGTATTTGGCGCAAAGAGGATCCCGTTGAGACTCCAGCCCTCTCCCAACTCTAATCCCCACCTACTCACACGCCCACGAAAGCACTGTGCTGAAGACCGAACGTTACTAGCCAGAATTACACCCCTCCTGTTCTCATCTTAGTGTTCGTGCAGAGTCACATAGGGGAAGGGCTTCTAATATGGACCGGCTCCTAATATGGACCACCTCCAGTTCTGACAAACTTGTGGCGCTAGAGCGCTCAAAACAATTTCATTCGCTGTATTCACCCTCTCTGGATAACTTGCACATGTCAAAACAGTTGCGGAAACACACACCTCAAAACCGTTAGGCTTTTTCTCTTTTTTTTCTCACTTTTGGCAGCGTTCACTCTAAATTTGCCGCCTAAAACGGACTCGTTTCTGTTCACAGCCAAAGCTTTTATCACACAAAACGTGCTATATATGACAGATAATAGGCCGTATTTGTTACATTTTAGCAGTGTTGACCCCGAGTTTCTACTGCAAACAAAAAATAATAGTAACATCTCAAAGTATGTGTGAGTCCCCAAATATGGGCCACCTTCAACAAATCGAAGAAAATAAAAGCTAAAGGCTATTTTCATTAATTCATTAAGAAGCTTGCTGAAAATAACCTATACCTAGCCCTCGAGATTTCAAAAATATATAACAAATAGTCTTCTTTTCGTGGAAGTTGATAAATAGATCCCTGCGCCTTGAGTCCGAGTCTGGAGATACGCGCGCGATATAAGACTTCATATAACATTTCACTTATTTTCACTATGTTTTTGATAAGCTTCTTTAGTTTCCTGGTGTGCTTCAAATAATGCTCTCATCAACCCAAAACAGATAAGTCTAAAGCATATTTTAATTAGTCTGACTTGTACACTAAGTTGTATCATGTTATTTTGATGTATAGGGGCCTTTTTACAGTGATTCGTGAAGGCCTCTCCACTGGTTCATATTAGGCGCCCAGGCTCCTAATATGGACCATTTGTGATTTTTTTCTGTATTTAATTTTTGCTGAATGTCTATCAAAGCTATTTTACTCTAATTAGGCCTAACGGTTAACCTAGGAGAGAAGGACTACCAAACACAAAATGAAACTTCTTCCCAAGAAAACAAGCTAGTTATCAGCATGAAACAAAAAGCGGTCCATATTAGGAGCCCTTCCCTTACATTACACAAGAAAAAAAGTCATTATAAACTTAGCAAACAACATTTTGCAACAATCTATTTACCCCACATAAATTCCATAAGTATAAAGTAATTATAAACTAGGCAAACAAAATGTTGCAACCATTTTGTTTTTACCCCAACTAAAACATTGATAATTTCTGTTTCATTTAATTCAAACTTGCTATGCTATCAAGCAGAGACATAGTACGTAGTGTGGTGTGTATATGACAACAAACATAAAACACGACATAGAAAAACTTGAAACATTTAGACACAGTAAAAGTATTAAATATGAATAATTCCTTAAAACGTGACTGCAAACACTTGGTGCAAATCATCATATCAACTCAAAAATCATATTCAGAAATCTCCCAACACACATGGAGGTGTCTTTATTAGGAATTTGCTGCTCGGGATTCAATTCAGTAATTCTAGACAAACACACTCTCTCTCTCTCTCTCTCTCTCTCTCTCTCTCTCTCTCTCTCTCTCTCTCTCTCTCTCTCTCTCTCTCTCTCTCTCGCTCTCTCTCTTCCCATCACGTTCGCCTCACAGCCTAATAAAGGCACTTCCCTTGGCTATCTGGCCCATTATGCGGATCAAAGATGTCTTTTTCTGGGGTCACGTGATCGGCGCTCAAATTATTTATGGGTACTCACAAAATCGACCTGACAAAAACGTAAGGTGCCAAAAAAAATGGACACAAATTCAGAATAGGCACAGCTTGGCAACTGTCACATCGGATAAAGTCATTCCAATGATCTATTCCGGTGTATCTAAAACACGTGGGGACACGTGGGGACACGCGGGGACGATCTCTAACAACCAGAAATGGTTTTACGGCATAAAGGATCGGCAGACATCTCCGTTTCTGAGCCCTAATATCTCAGAAGAAAAGCTGATTCCCACCAAAAAGAGGAGAAAAAAAAAGAAAAAGAAAAAAAGGATAGTCAGAATGTTATTATATAACGTCCCCGCATGCTATTTCAATGTCCCCGCGTGTCCACGCGTGTCCACGCGTGTCCCCACGTGCTGTTAAACTGTCCCCGCGTGTTTTAGCCACACCCATCTATTCAGAACAGGTTGTTTTGTTTGGTATATTGTGTATTACTTGTGTTATGCCTTTGCTACTGATGCCGGTGTCGATCGCATGAGCGGTGGACAACGAAAGGTTTTGATGGGAACCGTGACAAAAAGCTGTATACGTGTGTATTTCTGCAATGACCAGTGGATGGCTGTGAAACGTTTAAGATGGTATGCCTACATACGAGACGTACTTCAGGTAAAATATCGTCCTTAAAACACAACCTACCTACAACATACCTACTAAGCTCGAGTCCTCTATTTGTCAACTTGGATTCGAATGCTGTATTTACCACTATTTCTCCCTGTTGTGGTTATGGAAGGAAGAGCACAGCAATTTTAGCGAGTGTATTTTGACACATTCAATCGTTTAATCTCCCGTTTAGTAAGTCTGTGCATAGCAATTACCTATTTCCAAAAATGTAAAATACTTTCTAAGTGTGAATCTGCACTACCCACTCTTCTGTTCCACCCTTTGCATTGCCTTTAATTCTCACATTACAATTAGTTCTTAAATACTATAGCAAAAAAACGAAACAAACAAACAAGTCGCGTAAGGCGAAATTACTACATTTAGTCAAGCTGTGGAACTCACAGAATGAAACTGAACGCACTTCATTTTTTCACAATGACCTTAGTCCGCCGCTAGTGCAAAAGGCAGTGAAAGTGACGAGCCTGTTCAGCGCGGTAGCGGTTGCGCTGTGCTGCATAGCACGCTTTACTGTACCTCTCTTCGTTTTAACTTTCTGAGCGTGTTTTTAATCCAAACATATCATATCTATATGTTTTTGGAATCAAGAACCGACAAGGAATAAGATGAAATTGTTTTTAAAACGATTTCGGAAATTTAATTTTAATCATAATTTTTATATTTTTAATTTTCAGAGCTTGTTTTTAATCCAAATATAACATATTTATATGTTTTTGGAATCAGAACATGATGAAGAATAAAATAAAAGTAATTTTGGATCGTTTTATTAAAAAATAATTTTAATTACAATTTTCAGATTTTTAATGACCAAAGTCATTAATTAATTTTTAAGCCTCCATGCTGAAATGCAATACCGAAGTCCGGCCTTCGTCGAAGATTGCTTGGCCAAAATTTCAATCAATTTGATTGAAAAATCAAGGTGTGACAGTGCCGGCTCAACTTTTACAAAAAGCCGGATATGACGTCATAAAAGACATTTATCGGAAAAATGGGAAAAAAACCAGTCTGGGGATTTCATACCCAGGAACTCTCATGTAAAATTTCATAAAGATCGGTCCAGAAGTTTAGTCTGAATCGCTCTACACACACACACACGCACAGACAGACACACACACATACACACACATACACACACACACACACACACATACACACACACACACACACACACACACACATACACCACACACACACATACACCACGACCCTCGTCTCGATTCCCCCTCTATGTTAAAACATTTAGTCAAAACTTGACTAAATGTAAAAAAGAAAGAGAGGAATCCAAGCACCAATTAGTCTGCTACCTCAAACGCGTTTTATTAGCTCAGTGACGCCCACTCGTGGAGTGTTTGCTTTTTATATTTAGTCAAGTTTTAATTTTTTTTTAAAGAACGTTGTCACGCGAAAGGGCAGTGAGTAGCAATTATCTCACGTGCATTACGGAGCAATTATCTCGTGGCATGCTGACCTAGTTAACTAAATATATTCTTTACAGGGATACGACACTTTGGGCTTTATTTATTATTTCACTCGCGTGAAGTCAGACACATACCATTTCACATATGAATTTATTAGTGACATAGATTATATCTGATATATTAATTGTAGCTGAACACGACTATTTTTTCCCTTGGTTAGATACTATAACACTGTAACGCTTTCACTAGATAGTGGCTTTCATGCAGGAGAAAACGTTAAAAAAAAATAAAACACTAAAATAGTTGCCGGAAGTAGTACAAATCCGCTGTATGTGACTGCAAAAATACTGTTGATTTTTTCACGAAGGTTCAAAGAAAGGTGAGGTGGTAAATCAACGTATTTCGAGTAAACAAAAACGTAGATACCATTACCATAAAACGTGCTCAAACAAGATTTCAGACAAAATCTTTTTCATCAATGTTCTTATCTCTAAACCAGTTTACACAAAATGAAAAGTCCTTTTTTGACAAAGAGGATTGATAATCTTAGAAAACTTGTAAAACAAAAACAAAGCAATAACAACAAAATACCGCGGCTATAAACGCTACAATCATGCATTGGCTACCTACGTATTTCACGTGCAATTCTCGGGAGAAACGATCGACGAATGTTATACCCACATTCCACACAACCGTTCTAGGTCCCGTTCCTGAACCGACCAAGGACGGCTGCCACTGTAGTCAGACGCTGCTCAAAGATGCCAAAAACGGCCTTTTGCGCAGCGTTCCATTGTTGTGGCAGCCGTCCCTGGTCGGTACGGGAACGGGACCTAGAACGGTTGTGTGGAATGGGGGTGTACGATTGAACATTAAATTCCTCAAAACAGAATTGTAAAGAGTGATTTGCTGTTTCAAAGTTTTACATTGATTCAGTGTTTGGCCTATTTCGCATTGAAGTAAACATACCATACGCAAGCAAAAGGTGTCAGCAGGGATGCCACAATGATAATATAATGCCGTTAACTTTTTACTCCTGCAAACCTGGGCACAAATTAAGAATATTTGCCTGCAGTCAATGCAGGATATAGGAAAACGGAAATCGAAGCATGCATGGAAGGAAGGCAGTGCAACAGTATGCCGAAACTAAGATCAAACATATTTTTTAAACGTAAAATTCCTTGAAGGTGAAAACCGAGAGTTGAACAAACTTTGATCAGTGAAAGCGAGCTTATTGCTTCCTTTGTTCCACATTTTCTGAACTTTTACTTCGTTCTTACATCCCGTATTGTGTGCCTTCTAAATAATCTGACACACAACTTTGAAGTAATAATTGTTGCGTCTTTGATGTGAACAGTGTCTGTCTTTCAGGGTCGATGTTATTGTATGCTCAGGGCCGGCATGCAGGAGTCGATTTTAGATACTTCAGTCCGGGATAGCTAACGTAAGCCTCTAACATCTACTCCTGCATACCATTCCTTTTGTTGTTGTTTTTATTGGGTGTTTGTTTTCCTCAAATTTATGTAACCCTTGATTTCTTTGGAAATCAATTAATTTTGCTTTGACTTGCTTTGCCTTGCCTTGGCCCTGGGCTTTCAATCTTGAAGATAATCACAGAGCTTTCAGAGCTTTTCTATTGAATAAGAGCATAACGCTTGACAATGTACACCGTGTATATTATTATTCAAACAATGCTGATTGTCGCTCACATTTTTGTTGTTGTCGAGAACAACCTTTGATTCTGACAGGTTTGTCGCTAACAAAGTTAACATTCGATTCATTGCCTTTTGGTTGGGAATGACGATTCTTTCTTTGTTGTTTTTACAAACGTTAAGAATAAGAAGAAAAAGCAGTAGAAGAAAAAACGATGACAACGACGACGACAACTAGAACGATGAAAATGACGACGACGACGACGACAACAAAAACAACAACAACAACAACAACAACAACAACAACAACAACAACAACAACAACAACACCACACACACACACACACACACACACACACACACACACACACACACATTGATTGTGCTGTCAAAGTGTGAACAACATCAGTACAGCACCAATTCAAAAAGAGTGAGAAAGGAAAACCGTCATCAGCCAAAGTCCCACGAGGAAGCCTGGTGCCCAACAAATCTGTGTACTGAAAACTGTTGCGAGGCGCTATAAACACTGCACGCACCTCTGCTCTTGTAAGTGGTGCATTTTCGGGTAAACTGTCAGTTTTACAAGAGAGCACGGCTGAGGGGCACGACCCGAAAGTGGGTACCACCCAACTGGGAGAGAACAAACCGCGGGGTTGGATTCGTATAAATCACCCCCAAAAATTGTACCGTAAAATCCCTAGCAAACGCCCACCCATACCCCCCCCCCTCTGCACAGATTTCGGGTACAAGTAAGGGGTGGGCGTTTGCTAGGTATACACCCCTTTGCAAGATAAAGTGTCATCAACATTTTCACAAGAAATAAAAAGTGATCCAACATGTGATTTATGCAATTTTAATGAAAAATAAACACACCGTTTGTTTACACAAATAAAGATCAACGTTCTGCGATAGAAAAAAAATAAGAAGAAAAAACCCGGCGAATCATCGAACAGTGTGCACAAATCGTAGATAAAGGAGGCCAAATGTCTTAAAACAAATTATAAAAAAAACAAGTCGCGTAAGGCGAAAATACAACATTTAGTCAAGCTGTCGAACTCACAGAATGAAACTGAACGCAATGCAATTTTTCAGCAAGACCGTATACTCGTAGCATCGTAAGTCCACCGCTCGTGGCAAAGGCAGTGAAATTGACAAGAAGAGCGGGGTAGTAGTTGCGCTGAGAAGGATAGCACGCTTTTCTGTACCTCTCTTCGTTTTAACTTTCTGAGCGTGTTTTTAATCCAAACATATATCTATATGTTTTTGGAATCAGGAACCAACAAGGAATAAGATGAAAGTGTTTTTAAATTGATTTCGAAAATTTAATGTTGATCATAATTTTTATATTTTTAATTTTCAGAGCTTGGTTTTAATCCAAATATAACATATTTATATGTTTTGGGAATAAAAAAATGATGAAGAATAAGATGAACGTAAATTTGGATCGTTTTATATATATATATATTTTTTTTTACAATTTTCAGATTTTCAATGACCAAAGTCATTAATTAATTTTTAAGCCACCAAGTTGAAATGCAATGCCGAAATCCGGCCTTCGTCGAAGATTGCTTTGCCAAAATTTCAATCAATTTGATTGAAAAATGAGGGTGTGACAGTGCCGCCTCAACTTTTACAAAAAGCCGGATATCGAAAAAAAGAAAAAAAACGTCCGGGAATATCATTCCCAGGAACTCTCATGTCAAATTTCATAAAGATCGGTTCAGTAGTTTGGTCTGAATCGCTCTACACACACACACGCACAGACAGACAGACACACACACACATACACCACGACCCTCGTCTCGATTCCCGCTCTATGTTAAAACATTTAGTCAAAACTTGACTAAATGTAAAAAAGGGGTGGGCGTTTCCTAGGTAGTGACCCCTCTGCACAACTTTTGGCCAACAGTGGGGGGTGGGCGTTTGCTAGATACTGGGCGTTTGCTAGGGATTTTACGGTAATCTCAAATTCAACCAATCCAACACTGCGGCAGGCTCCCGACCGGTTGGTAACTTTCTCGTGCCCCTCGGCCATGATGCTTTGGTTAGTGGTAGTATCTTTCTCTAGACTATGTCTGTATGTGTATCATTTGTGTGTCTGTGTGTGTGTCTGTCTATGATATGTCTGCATGTGTGCCTGTCTGTCCACTGACTATCAATGTATCTATATTTATGACATGAACAAGAATAAGAACAATGTCCTAACGTTTCTTTGCTTGGTTTAGACCAAAGCTTTTTTATGACCTTGCATAGAAAAGCTTCAGTTTCAAGACAAGACTTAATCACTAAATAACAAGAAGATCACATTTAACAAGGATTTCCTAATTTTCTCTGCTACGCCTAATGCGACTCATAATGTCCTAATTTGTTATTACACCCCCGGTATAGGGGTGTGTCTAGGTTTCGGTCGATGTGTTTGTTTGTGTGTTTGTTTGTGTGTTTGTGTTCGCATATAGATCTCAAGAATGAACGGACCGATCGTCACCAAACTTGGTGAACAGGTTCTTTACATTCCTGAGATGGTCCTTACAAAAATTGGGACCAGTCAAACACACGGTTAGGGAGTTATTGGTGGATTAA
>NC_090250.1:34311876-34335157 GCF_037325665.1 Littorina saxatilis | reverse complement strand
TGGACTCTCAGGAAATATTTGCACGATCATGTAATCTTGTCTGTTCTTTTCAGTATCGGTTATTTCATACCAGCACGTCCACTGTTTCAAAACACGGTATCTTTGACTGAAATAAATGAAATAATAATGTCAATCATATAATTTTTGAAAGGGACATATTTCCAAACAAAATACACTAACATGAATAATTGGTGCTACGTACTGCTTTATTTTAAATGGATGTAAACAGTTGTCAGATAATACGTGCGTATTTAATTCGTTCTGCCGTATAAGCTAAAGGCGGGTCTCTAGGGTCAGAAAAAACACTGATGCGAGCTCTGTAGGTTGCAAGCATTGTATACATGAGGGTGATATAATTTAATGTCACACTCTTTCCTTCTTTGCCACTACTAAAGCAAACGTGTGCTAGATTGTATGTTACACGTTTCCGAGCATGATAAGAAAGGAGTCAAACTCACAATCGTCCCTCCAAAAGCCCCAAAATGCACACATGGCTTTCATTTTTCCCGCTGTTATCGTTTCTTCTCTTTACACATTCTTCAAAACTGAGAATACAATGTACTGCGAACAGCATCCCAGACGACAGTACTGTTTCCATACGCGAATTTAGCTGCCCTTGGAAAGTGGCTCACTCACGAGGTCTGTTAGTCTGAATTTAGAAGGACAGAGGTGTGAACATAGAAGACAAACATACCGAAAAGAACAAACATTTCGCGCATGCAGACACAGCAAGACGTCATAAAGAATGCGATGCTTCAAAAGATACAGACCGTGACGGTGACTGTGACGTCATTCACACATACCGAGACGTCATTCATAGTTGTTCGGTAACTTCCGTGAAATAAGAAGATCTCTACACAATCATGGCTGAAGTGGTAAGTCTTGTCAAAGCATGAGTACTCAAACCGTGTTTGTTCTCTCCTCTGTTGAAGCTGTGAGATATAAATACTATTCAGACTTGGTCGTGTGACAGAGTTTTCTTCCACACCCGATTAGTTGACGGCTTCGTTAGACAATCAACGTAGCCTAATCTCGTGTGGAAGAAAACTGTCACACGACCAAGTCTGAATAGCAAGTAATATGGCTGTAAATGTCGGACAGCTAGATACATAGATAAATAGAGAGAGCAAGAGAAAGAAAGAGAGAGAGAGAGAGAGAGAGAGAGAGAGTGTGTGTGTGTGTGTGTGTGTCTGTGTGTGTGTGTGTGTGTGTGTGTGTGTGTGTGTGTGAGTGTACGTACACGCGCGCGTGTGTGTGTGTGTGTGTGTGTGTGTGTGTGTGTCCACTGTCTGTGTGTCTCTGTGTCTGTGTGCGTATGAGAGAGAGAGCCTCGGAGAGAGAGAGAGAGAGAGAGAGAGAGAGAGAGAGAGAGAGAGAGAGAGAGAGAGAGAGAGAGAGAGAGAGAGAGACTGAGACACAAAGAGAATGTTTATAAATGTCTGTGTGTCAATACGCGCGCGCTGTCAGCAGACTTGAACGCACGGGTATTTGCACGTGCCAACAATTCTGCATTTCTTTAAAAACACACTCCTTTTGTGAATAAATTCGGCTCACCATCACAGATGTGGCCAGGCTTTAACGTGTGATAAGACCATGCCTCCACTTGAACACATACCCAAAATCAACACCCTGACTGCTTGCTGTGATAAGTTACAATTATTTTGACGAATTAATTGCTTTAAAAAGCCACTAGTGGTATTTACAAAATTATATCTGTGCACATAGAGCACGCAGGCCGTTTGTTTTTGGTATAGGACCAATTTGGTGATGTGCTTATCCTATACAAAAGCTTCACCTGGTATGAGACGGCGAGCCGAACTGTGTACTCGGGAAGGAGTGTGCTTTTAAACGGAGGTCTTTATTCCTTCGATTTGAGCGAATCGCTTCACAGCCCCCGCGCGACCCCGCTAATAGCTCATCGTCACCTCACCTCATCATCTTTTTACTCCATCAGATCGTTGATCATCATCCAACCAGGTCTGTCATCTAGCTGTGCCCCGTTAAGGACCCCAGCTCTGAACTCAACCTCACGACAAGGATTCTGTTAACAAGACCTCACAAGTTCGTTTTAGCACCTCGTCGACACAAAAATGCCAAGGGCGGCTACTCATCTCCCGTGCCTGGCTTGGCAATCAGTGGTCGCCCTTAGGGGTCGCTTTCCTCTCGTCTCGCGGAGAGGAGATAGAAAAGGACGGGGTGTTGTCTGAGTGGAGGAGCAGGGGGTGGGGTGGGTGGGGTGGGGAGGAGAGAGCCGTGAGCTAAAGATTTGTATCCAGGATTAGAAAGTCTTGCTACTGGCTATCTTTCTCTATTTTTGTGCTGGAGCGGCATTGACACGTCTTCTATTGGTGCCTGCAAATTAGATTATTATTTTTTGGGTGATCGAGCTACCTGGAGCGACGTTTGTATTACTTGGAGTTGGATTTTTGAGTCACTTGAGAAAATGTGACTCTATGTAATCGGTCAGTGTTAGTCTGTCCGGCCGGCCGTCCGGCCGGCCGGCCGTCCGGCCGGCCGTCCGTAGACACCACCTTAACGTTGGACTTTTCTCGGAAACTATCAAAGCGATCGGGCTCATATTTTGTTTAGTCGTGACCTCCAATGACCTCTACACTTTAACGATGGTTTCGTTGACCTTTGACCTTTTTCAAGGTCACAGGTCAGCGTCAAAGGAAAAATTAGACATTTTATATCTTTGACAAAGTTCATCGGATGTGATTGAAACTTTGTAGGATTATTCTTTACATCAAAGTATTTACATCTGTAGCCTTTTACGAACGTTATCAGAAAAACAAGGGAGATAACTAGCCTTTTCTGTTCGGCAACACACAACTTAACGTTGGGCTTTTCTCGGAAACTATAAAAGTGACCGGGCTCAAATTTTATGTGAACGTGACTCATTGTGTTGTGAATAGCAATTTCTTCCTGTCCATCTGATGCCTCATATAATATTCAGAACTGCGAAAGTGACTCGATCGAGCGTTTGCTCTTCTTGTTTTGTTTTTGGTCAGCTATCTTGCTGTCTGAGACGTTGAAATGCGTTAAAGGCACAGTAAGCCTCCCGTAAACCATCACAGAGCTCCCCGAGCGTCTACATACAGTACAAGCATACTTCCATTTGAACGCTCACCGAACGGGAACATCCTGGCTGCTTTCTGTCGAGCGTGAGAAATTTTCAAAGAATTTATTTTCGTGGACTTGCTCCTCTACAACAATAGCGCCTCGTTTTGGTGCTGGACGGCTGTTATGAATATTCAATACCGGAAATCACGCCCGGACAGTAAGCCTCCCGTAAACCATCAAAGATACTGTCAGGCTTTTACACACAGTACAAACACCCTTCCATTTGAACGCTCACCAAACGGGAACATCCTAGGTGCCCTACGTAAAGAGCGAGCAATTTTTAAAGAATTAATTTTGCAGATTGTCTCGAACACTTTTTGGACCCATCCTGAACTCAGGTCAAAAATGAGTTACTTCCCTTCGGGTCTCATTCTATCGATGTAAACTGGCCATAGCCGTGGATCGATGATTATCAGAATGTTTTTTGGACCGTGGCCGCGTTTTTGCGCTAGAACTAACTTTTAAAATCTAAATAATAAATTGACAGCTTGTTACACAAACATTCTTTGATCATAAAAGAATTCTTTTTTCATCAAGACAAGATCAGTACAATTCGAAGTTGTGAAAGTTTGAAAAAAGAAAAAGCCCAGAAGCAGGGTCACGCAAGGGTCGTAGCAGACGACGGTTTATGCATATCGCCGTTACTTTCAACAGTCAAAAGCCATCGCTAGAGTTCTTGTGAACCACAGCCGTTTGTTTCGTGCATAAGAACGTGCTATTGTAGATAAGCTCACATCGAGTCGCATTCAAATGACTAACTGACGACTACCTTGTGAAAAAGGGAAACTGGATCACACGGGTTCACGATGGCTCAGGGGTAAGATTAACCACGCAAAAATAAATTCTTTGAAAATTGTTCGCTCTTTACGGAGGGCACCTAGGATGTTCTCAATCGGTGAGTGTTTAAATGAAAGGGTGTTTGTACTGTGTGTAAAAGCCTGACCGTATCTGTGATGGTTTACGGGAGGCTTACTGTGCCTTTAAGTACAAGTGGAGCCTGGTGATTTTTACTGTTTAACCCTTCAGCCTGTCCCAACCTACGTGCACTATGTCACGTAACAGATATTGAGGCACATACCCAATGATAGACAGATAGAGAAACGGGCGAGTCGGTGGACAAACGTGGAGACAGGCGCTTTCTCAGAGAGAGAGAGATAGAGAGAGAAAGAGAGAGAGAGAGAGAGAGAGAGAGAGAGAGAGAGAGAGAGACACACAGACAGACAGACAGATAGACAGTCAGACAGCGGGACAGACAAGAAGGCTTTATACTAGGGACGGAGATACTTCATATATATATCGCGAAATACATATTTAGTATACATGCAGAAAGACACAGACGCACGCACACACAAAGACAGACAAACAGACAGACGGATGTACATTTGTTTCAACGTCTTGAGCACTGACATGTATCTGCTATTGGTGTCGGCATAATAAAATTGGTATTTTCTGGAGATCGAACCACCTAGAGAGATATTTGGATTAGTTCGTGTCCGATTTTTGTCTGTATTTGTGGCTTTTCTTGAAGAACCTCAAATTTAATCAAGTGGGGTTTGACATGGAAGAAGTAGTGCTGACGTGTTTACATTTTAACTTTTCGCGTGTACATTAAAACTTATATTCAGGCACAGACACAGACGTACTTTACGAAGTAACAGAGAAACAGGCGTGTGAAAGAGAGAGAGAGAGAGAGAGAGAGAGAGAGAGAGAGAGAGAGAGAGAGAGAGAGAGAGAGAGAGAGAGACAGACAGAGAGACAGACAGACAGACAGACAGACAGACAGACAGACAGACAGACAGACAGACAGACAGACAGACAGACAGACAGACAGACAGACAGACAGAGATATACAGAGAGAGAGACAGAGAGATATATACAGAGAGAAACAGAGAGAGATAGAGGCAGACAGAGTGACAGACAGTGACAGACTAACAGGTACATTTGCACCCCAGACAGAGGGATAGACAGGATCGCCCTATCTTCCAGTCACACTCACACTCTCAGCTTACTTTTCGTCTATCTCCACCTCGCTTTTGCCTCCAGTCTTCCTCTTCTTATCTTTATTTATTCAGAAAGGCTCCCTTTCAGCACCCATGCCATCCCCCTCCCCCCCCCCCCCGCCCTGTGACTATTTAGAGTTTTAAAAGGACGCAGAGGCATATCCCTTCAAATGACGTCACTTGTCTTGGAGACTTTTCCCTCGTCTTTTCAAACATTACATAGATCACGTCGAAAGAATGACCCATAACGCTTGATTGATTTAAAGGTACTGTCCTTCCCGTGTCATCGGTTAGGCTCAGCATCTTAGTTCTGGCCAGGCTTTTACACTGGCTAAGACAAACCTTCCATTCGGGCATATTCCAAAAATAAAGATTGCTTTTTGTGCAGAGGGGGAACTGGTTTGTTGAAAAGCCACTTTTGGCAGACATACACACACGCACGCACGCACGCACCCCGCCCCCCCCGCACACAAACACTCACACACAGGCAAACACACAGTCAAACACACAATCAAACACACACTCACGCACGCACGCACATACACACACAAACACACACACACACACACACACACACACACACACACACACACACACACACACACACACTTTCTTTTAAATCTAATAATCTTAAAATCTTGGTTTATTAATTACCAAATTAATTAATTCAACACCAGAACAGAAAACCAATTCCTCTGCACAAGATTTAAAACCCTTGACAGGTCAAAGACGGCGTAAGGCGTAAAGACTACATCGAGCAGTCTCATATATATTGTTTTCTTCTAATAATAATAATAATAATAATAAATGAGCATTTATATAGCGCAACATCATAACTTTACAATTATGCTCTTTGCGCTTGACACATTTAAAATTAAAACACAGTTATACAAGTATTTACATCTACATTCATAGTCAACAACGCTTAATTAAAAGCATACACCATCAAACATACATTACAAAAGATTCTTCCACTAACTAAGTAATAAAAACATGAATAAAATAGGTAGTAAAAAACAAGGAAATACCAGCTGAATACCCTTAATCAAACAGAACATGTTATCAACAATGCTGAAAACAGTCCTAGATGTTTATATACATTATCACTAAAACAACAAATACACTACATGTAGCCTACTGATGGACTGAGAAAACAAAATCAGGGGTTGTATTTCTTGAAGAGGTGCGTTTTAAGTGCTCGTTTGAATGCTTGGGGTGACTGAGAGTGGCGGATGTGAAAGGGGAGAGAATTCCATTGTGTGGGTGCGCAGAAAGTAAAATTGCGTTGTCCGCATGTTTTGGTTTTGGTGTGTGGAATGGTAAGGATGCGACAGTCAGAAGAGGCACGGAGTTGTCTTGCTGGGGTGGGTTGCATGAGAATAGACGGTGAGAAGTTCAGAGAAGTAAGCAGGAGACGAGCCAGAAAAGAAGTTAAAGCTGAGGGTGGACAGTTTGTAGTCAATGCGGACTTGAATAGGTAACCAGTGCAGTGTGTGAAGAAGTGGTGTTGCGTGATCTCGTTTTCGTGCTTTGAGAATGAGGCGTGCTGCCGAGTTTTGGACTTTTTGTAGTTTATGCAGGAGGTACAGAGGACAGCCAGAGAGAAGAGAGTTGCAGTAGTCAAGTTTAGAAAGAACAAAGGCACAGACAAGAGTGTTAGTTGTTTGAGAGGAGTGTGTGTCGAATGGTGGTGATCTTACGAAGCTCGAAATAAGCTGCTCTGCAGACTAAAGATATATCCAATCAATGAAGTTAATTTCCGTTGTAAGGATCCTAGCTTCCAGTTGCAGTCTCTTTTTTACCCGAGGGTTTCCCGAGAGCAAGCTCAAAAGGTGAACACACGGACACAGGAACGGAGTTGGGTTTCCATGAATATGAACGAAGATAATTAACACCGTCAGCAAGTTCCCACCAAACAATATCACGTATTTTTGGAGGCGATAATTACCACATAAACTGTTGTTACAAGATTTCAGGTTTCCTCTGCGGGTAAGTAACACCAGACAAAACTTCTCCTCGTTTATTGAAATAACATCAAAACTTCTCCTCATTAAACAGCGATATTGTTTGGCGGGAACTTGCTTACCGTGTTAATTAACTTCGTGTGAGTGTATGAGCAGGGCCGGACTAGGGGGATTTTCTTTGTAAAACAAAACGATGACAATCTCTGTCTTCTCCACCCTCTGCCCCGGCATTGAATTATCCATTCCTGTAAAACGTAGTTGTTTCAGCAAAACGCGTTGGAAAAAACAAACAAACAAAAAACAGCTAGCGTTTAGAAACTGAAAAAAAATTGGTAAAAAAAAAATTCCAAATTGCTTTCTAGGGAAAAAAGGAAGAAGACAGTGTATTAGCGAACTTATAATCTTCACGAAAGCAATGATGACCCCGCCCTTTTCATCCCCAAAGCATCTCATTTCCCATTTAGCCAAGCCGTTAGCCGCATGAGTGAAGGCAGACACGAGGCAAAACGTCTTGCGTCTCCAACGTGAGAGAGGATACATTGGAACGCCTAGCTTAAGACTTTCACAAATCAGAGAAGATCAGTTCTTTAATGGGAGGAAGCTTTGTAAAGTAGGTACATTTACAGAGGCTATGAACAGCAAATCTTAACAGAAAGCATGATCTTCGAAGGGCGGGGTCAGGCATAAATCAAGGGGTCTTAAAATGGGGTATCACTGTGATCGCAGATTGTTGGGTCTCAGAAAATAGTGTAGAGAAGTCTCACGAAGATAAAAAGGAGCACTGACCGAGGCTAATGAAAATGATTTCCTGTTTTACGCAGCCAAGACCGATCCCGAGGAGGCAAATTGACAGGCGGGATCATATCCGTGGCTTGGTCAATATGCTCGCGTTTTGGAGTGAAGTTTATCTTCTGGGTTTGACGGATGACTTAATTGTGTGTGTGTGTGTGTGTGTGTGTGTGTGTGTGTGTGTTTGAGTGTGTGTGTGTGTTTGAGTGTGTGTGTGTGTGTGTATGTCTGGTGTGTGTGTGTGTGTGTGTGTGTGTCTGGTGTGTGTGTGTCTGGTGTGTGTGTGTCTGGTGTGTGTGTGTGTGTGTGCACCTGGCATATGTTAACTGCTGTTTGATCGACCATCCTGCAATCTGCCAACAGGCTCTTTCCTTTACTTTCTGCTAATGATAACTTTTGTCAACCCCCGATTTCCCATGGCCCTTTCTAAGTCCCTACAACCCTTTCCCCTCCCCATTCGTTCACTGCCTTTTTGCAAGGTCTGCACTGTACCCCGCAATCCCATTCTAAAGACTGCAAAATACAATCATCACATTCTATTGCCATGACAAGCAAAAACGACAACAACAAACAGGACAATCGCAGCAAAAGTTCATATGTTAAAGTACAGAAAAGAGCAATGTCCCTCGCTTTGCTCTCAGCAGGTTTATATGTCTTCTGAGAATCGCGAAACGCGTGTAGGTCTTCTTCCATCGTTACTCTTGTAAATGCCAGAGAAAAGAACACCTCTTTGTGCGCAGCTTGGCGGAAGCGAAGGAATGGTGTCCTCCCTTTTTTCGGTATTTGTGGTTGTGGGAATCCTTTCATAGTTGTAATTGGCTTGCCGATAAGTTGTCGTTGTAATGGCTTCTATTGATTGTCATTCCCAGATTCGAGATTTAGCTTGTTTGCTTTTGGTTTGTGTCGTTTAGTTTTAGTTTTATTCTAGTTATATGAAGCAAATTCGTTGTTTTCGCGCGCGCGCGCGCGCGTGTGTGTGTGTGTGTCTTTATTGTTTTCTGTTTGTCCTTGTCGCTGTCTGTCTCTGTCTGTCCATCTGTTTGCCTGTCTGTCTGTCTGCATATATATGTCTGCATATATCTCTCTCTCTGATATAATTAAAATGCAAGTCAGTGAAACATGATTCAAGGAACTCTACATGCTGTTTCTGTTGCAAACAAGTAAATAATTCTGTGATAATATTTCATCATTGCTTGATATTCATAATGCATTTTGAAATGTCTTTTTATATTTAGTCAAGTTTTGACTAAATATTTTAACATCGAGGGGGAATCGAAACGAGGGTCGTGGTGTATGTGCGTGTGTGCGTGCGTGTGTGCGTGCGTGTGTGTGTGTGTGTGTGTGTAGAGCGATTCAGACTAAACTACTGGACCGATCTTTATGAAATTTGACATGAGAGTTCCTGGGTATGAAATCCCCGAACGTTTTTTTCATTTTTTTGATAAATGTCTTTGATGACGTCATATCCGGCTTTTCGTGAAAGTTGAGGCGGCACTGTCACGCCCTCATTTTTCAACCAAATTGGTTGAAATTTTGGTCAAGTAATCTTCGACGAAGCCCGGACTTCGGTATTGCATTTCAGCTTGGTGGCTTAAAAATTAATTAATGACTTTGGTCATTAAAAATCGGAAAATTATAAAAAAAAAAAAATTTATGAAACGATCCACATTTACGTTTATCTTATTCTCCATCATTTGCTGATTCCAAAAACATATAAATATGTTATATTCGGATTAAAAACAAGCTCTGAAAATTAAATATATAAAAATTATTATCAACATTTGTTTTTCGAAATCAATTTTAAAACACTTTCATCTTATTCCTTGTCGGTTCCTGATTCCAAAAATATATAGATATGATATGTTTGGATTAAAAACACGCTCAGAAAGTTAAAACGAAGAGAGGTACAGAAAAGCGTGCTATCCTTCTCAGCGCAACGAATACCCCGCTCTTCTTGTCAATTCCACGGGCACTGCCTTTGCCACGGGCGGTGGAGTGACGATGCTACGAGTATACGGTCTTGCTGCGTTGCGTTGCGTTCAGTTTCATTCTGTGAGTTCGACAGCTACTTGACTAAATATTGTATTTTCGCCTTACGCGACTTGTTAATTGTTTGACATGTTAATTATGTAAATTGTATTGTAATTAACTTAACTTTTATTTCGTTTTGTTATTAATCGAGTTACCCTCAATAGGCGTGGGCCGGATGAAAAAAAGCATGTTTACATTGCTTATTATGTTACCCTCGATAAATAAATTTCAATTCAATTCAATTCTCTTCTCTTCTCTTTCTCTCTCTCTCTCTCTCTCTCTCTCTCTCTCTCTCTCTCTCTCTCTCTCTCTCTCTCTCTCTCTCTCTCTCTCTCTCTCTCTCTCTCTCTCTCTCTCTCTCTCTCTCTCTCTCTCTCTCTCTCTCTCTCTCCTGAAGTTTACTTATATCTCCCATAGTGGTAACAGTGTGGTGGATTATTGTTTAGCCTCTGTTGACCTAGCCAATAACATTCACGATTTAACCATTGCCGACAGAATTGAATCAATGCATATGCCTGTGACCTTTGCGCTTGGGTTGAAACTGAATCAGCGCCAGCCCCCTAAACAAGCACGTGTCTCAAAAGTTGTGTGGAACGATGCAAAACAGAATGATTTTATTGAAAGTGTTAAATCAGACGATTTTAAAGCTAAGTTAAAGGAAGCGTGCGACATCATCAGCGCAGACATGGACGAGGGGCTGGAGATTTTTAACAAAGCAATGTTACAGTCAGCAAAGTGCATGACCAAAAAAGTCGGAGGTGACGCTGAAGGTAGAAGTGCGTCCTCATGGTTTGATATTGAATGTTTGGAAAAGAAGCGATCTGCGAGACGGTTGCTGAAAAGTTACCAAAGAATTAAAACAGAAGATAAAGAAGAAAAAGAGATAGCAAAGCAAAACTACGCTGAAGTCAGGAAGGAGTATAAAGATCTTCTTTGAACAAAGCGAACAGAGTACAGGTTAAAACAAGTTCATAACTTATTGCTCTCTGCTGATAAACCAACGGAATTTTGGAAGGAAATAAGGAAATGTAATAGAAAAGAGGTGCACTCCAACTCCGTACCAAAAGAGGCATGGTACGAACATTTTAAGGATGTTTTAAACACCGATACAGTTGAAGGTGAACCCGAAGACGATCAGTTGCCTGATACAGGTATCAGTGACGAAATTCTTGACAGTGAAATAACTGAAATTGAAATTAGTAAAGCAATCAGAAATTTGAAAAATGGTAAAGCGGCAGGGTTTGATGGTGTGTTGAATGAAATGTTGAAAGTGTCTGAAAGTCTTATTTTACCTTTTTTAGTTAAATTGTTCAACAACATTCTCGAGAAGGGGGTGTACCCAAGAGAGTGGTCCAAGGCTATTATTGTGCCGTTACATAAAAAAGGAGACTGTGATAACCCTGATAATTACAGAGGAATTTCCCTCACCAGTACGATGAGCAACACTTTTATGTTTGTTCTGAACGACCGCCTGTCTGTTTGGTCAGAAAATAATAACATTTTAGATGAAAGCCAGGCTGGTTTCCGGAGGAATTACTCAACTATTGATCATGTGTTTACCCTTTACGCTTACGTCCAGAAACAATTAATTTTTCACAAAAGACCAAACTGTATGTAGCCTACATAGATTTTTGTAAGGCTTACGATAGCATTAAGCGCCCCGTGCTCTGGTCAGTGCTTTTTCGATTAGGCATACAAGGCAATATATTTAAGGTGTTAAAGAGCATGTATGAAAATGTGAAAGCATGCGTGCGGTGCGGAAACGAATACACTGATTTCTTTGAATGTATGCAAGGCCTTAAACAAGGTTGTGTAGCCTCACCGACAATTTTCTCGTTTCTGATCAACGAACTGGCGCAGGATGTCATACAACGAGGCAGATATGGAATACGTTTATCTCCGTCTGAGTTAGAACTGTTTGTAATGCTTTTTGCTGACGACATTGCGCTGTTATCCAGCACTGTAGTAGGCCTACAAAACCAGCTTAATGTCCTGCGCTGCTTTGCAGATAAACTGTGTCTGAACGTGAACTTGACAAAGACTAAGGTCATGGTTTTTAGAAAGGGCGGGCACATTGCACAGAAAGAGAAGTGGTTCTACTGAATGGATCGTCTTGAGATTGTGAACTCGTTTAAATATCTCGGTGTAACCCTTTCCACCCAACTGAGCTGGAACATTGCAGTAGAAACAAAGACAACCATGGCGAAAAAGGGAGTGATCAAAATCGTTAGATTACTGAACAGACTTGGCTGCCATTCGGCAAAGGTGTTTTTCAAACTGTTTGACGCACGGATCGCCCCTATGCTCTTGTATGGTTCAGAGCTATGGGGATATGGAAAGTATGACTCTGTGGAAAGGGTCCACCTGTTTGTGTGTAAAAAGTTTCTGAAAGTGACAATTCGAACTCCAAACAGCATTGTGTATAGTGAATTGGGAAGACATCCGCTGTATATTAACTCTGCAGTCAGATGTGTGAAATACTGGTTTACACTGCTGAAGCAACCTGATTCAAGATATCCCAAGATTGCATATAAAGCTTTATGTAATTTGGCATCGAAGGGCCACACAAATTGGGTCTCACATGTGCAGAGTCTTTCATGTTATTAATGGTTTTGCTGCTGTGTGGATGTACGGAATGGTTGGGAATGAGAAGTGTTTCTTACAAGAGTTTAAAAGACGTTTACAAGATTGTTTTTTTCAAGAATGGTTCTCCTTTTTAGAATGCAGTGAACGTTTCGACATTTATAATTGTTACAAAACATGCTTGGAAAAAGAGAAATACATTAAATTAATCGAAGATATTAAGTACAGAGTTGCTCTTACTCGTTTTCGCGCAGGAGTATCCGAAATCAACGCTCACAAGTTTCGGTACGCACCAAACCAAACGACAAGAAACTGTCCTCTATGTACAGCTGATAAAGAAGATGAACACCATGTTGTATTTTTATGTCCTTTTTATCAAGACCTTCGAGCAAAGTATTTGAAAATCTCGAACTCTAAGACGCTGCAACAACAACTTGTGTATTTCTGTGGCAGTAATGAGGATAATGTGATGAACAGTTTCAGCAGATTTGTGTTCTTCATGTTACAGAAGAGACGAACCCTTATAAATCAGGTTCATCAGGGTCTTAATGTATTTGTTGAATTTTATGCGTGACTATAATTTATAACTGTGCAGATACTATTGCTGTTATTTTAATCACTATTGTAAGGGGCTGTGGCAATTAAAGATTTGTTCTTGTTCTTGTTCTTGTTCTCTCTCTACTGATGTAATAACAAAAATCAGTTAATTAATCAATCTATGTCTCTCATAGGAACTCGTGCGCCCCGAGACTGGGAAAACCGTAACGTACATTTATATTGATGAATATAACTACTGATGATATCTTTAGACCAGTACAGTCATTAACATACTAAGTCGTACATCAGGACCAATAGGAAGAAGAACTGTAACATTTATTCTTGCATTGCAGTTCTTTTGGGAGCGTTCTATTGTCCTTGTTTGTTTGCTGGTAGGTAGGCAGTTTTTTCCTCCTGTCTTTCTAAGTTGTTTTAGGTTTTTTTCATCTTTCTTTCGTTTGTTCTGTCCTTTTTACATTTAGTCAAGTTTTGACTAAATGTTTTAACACAGAGGGGGAATCGAGACGAGGGTCGTACGTGGCGTATGTGTGTGTGTCTGTCTGTGGGTGTGTGTGTGTGTAGAGCGATTCAGACCAAACTACTGGACCGATCTTTATGAAATTTGACATGAGAGTTCCTGAGAATGATATCCCCGAAATTTTTTTAATTTTTTCGATAAATACTTTTGATGACGTCATATCCGGCTTTTTGTGAAAGTTGAGGCGGCACTGTCACACCCTCATTTTTCAATCAAATTGATTGAAATTTTTGTAAAGCAATCTTCGACAACGGCCGGACTTTGGTATTGCATTTCAGCTTGGTGGCTTAAAAATTAATTAATGACTTTGGTCATTAAAAATCTGAAAATTGTAATAATTTGTTTTAATATAAAACGATCCAAATTTACGTTCATCTTATTCTACATCATTTCCTGATTCAAAAAACATATAAATATGTTATATTTGGATTAAAGACAAGCTCTGAAAATTAGAAATATAAAAATTATGATCAAAATTAAATTTCCGAAATCGATTTCAAAACAATTTCATCTTATTCCTTGTCGGTTCCTGATTCCAAAATCATATAGATATGATATGTTTGGATTAAAAACACGCTCAGAAAGTTAAAACGAAGAGAGGTACAGAAAAGTGTGCTATGCAGCGCAGCGAAACCACTACCGCGCTGAACAGGCTCGTCAGTTTCACTCCGTTTTGCACAAGCGGCGGACTACGGTCATTGTGGAAAAATGCAGTGCGTTCAGTTTCATTCTGTGAGTTCCACAGCTTGACTAAATGTAGTAATTTCGCCTTGTTTCTTCTTACGCGATACCCGTCAACCGGACAGCCGCCACTCCCCATGTGGTTGCAACATCAAGCAATGAGTGATGAACCTGTGAGTCACACTCAGCACATGCCCCCATCACCACATATGCCTTTCTCATTAATGTATAATCCCTACCATCCTCCATTTCCTTACCCACCTCCCATGTACTATGCAGCTGGCTACCCTGCTCCTCACAGACAATATGGAGCGCCCTGGGTCACCCCATCGTCACACTTCACCACTCCCTGGGCAAGTAGCCCTCAAGTCGCTTGACACCTGCCATGATCTGTTTAACGAGAGTGGAGTAGTGTGTGTGTGTGTGTGTTTATGTGTGTGTGTGTGTGTGCGTGCGCGCGCACATGCTTGAGTGTGAAAGAAATAAGTGAGAGAGAGAGAGAGAGAGAGAGAGAGAGAGAGAGAGAGAGAGAGAGAGGAGGAGGAGGAAAGGAAAAGAGCAAAAACCAATCAAAAACTGTTCCTTTTCTTGTGACCGGACTTTAAAACACGTGCTGGTGCACTGTGACTGTTCCCTTCCCAGATGATTTGTTTTCTGATCTTCAAACATATAAATCTTCAGAATTGTGTCGACGTTTACCGCGGTTTAACTGTGTTTTGCGGTGTCAAACGTACTCATGTGTTTAATGAGAACATTAATTGATTCACCAGAACATTTTGTGTTTCATCAGAACATTATGTGTTTCATCAGAACATTGAGCTCGCTAAAGTGAGTTTGGCTGTTGTTTAAGACACTGTGTTCAGGGCCGGACTAGGCTAAGAGAAGGGGGGGGGGGGGTGCCAGTGGTGGTCCAGGGGGATGTTCCCGATCCCCCCCCCCCCCCTGGCGGGGTCAAGGGGCAGAGCCCCTTGTGGGGGTCAGGGGGCGAAACCCCCTGAAGCTGATGGGTAGGTCATATTCTGGGATAGAAAAATGGTCGCTCCTTGAATGAAACGGCATAAAATAAACAATAATAAAAAATGTTTTAAATAAGTGAGGTACATGTTTAGGCTAGGGGGGGGGGGGGGGGGGGTTGCGCAACCCCCATAACCCCCCCGGTAGTCCAGCCCTGGTGTTACACTTTCTTAGTTGACCTGGATTGCTGTACAACGGACCTTGTTGCCTCCAGTGTGTGAAACCGGTTACGGCCACGCAATCTTCGATTCAGTGTTTGAGGCATAATCGTGCCCCCTCCGCCTCCCTTCCTATTATATAAAGTGAAGACCGGGCGGCTGCGCTTGTGTTTACTGCATTGTCTTCGTAATTTTGCAAAGGCCCTTGTCCTAGGTTTGGGGATTCACTGATTGTAACCTCCCTTTAATTTTTCAATTTTTGGTCAAGTTTCTTCCCTTCATTAATGTTGATCATATATCAGAGTAATTGTTTGTGTGTGCGCGTGTATGTGAGTCATTAGGGCTGCGCAACTGTCTCACTTTCTCTTCTTTTTTTGTTTGTTTGTTCAATCTTCTTCCCATTTTGTGCTTGAATTTTTGCATATTTTGTTGTTGCTGTTAAATTGTTCTAATAATTATTACACTTTTATTTAATGTCAACGGCGGATTCTTCTCTCCGTATCGGGCATTTGAACATTTACCATTTAGTCAACAAAGTGCCTGATGTTTGTGTATTTTTGAACAAACAACCACAGCTCGTACATCTTTTTGGTGTTTGCGAAACACGTCTAGATTCGCGTGTTTCGGACAGCCTGATTGATATTCCAAATTACTCTGTTTTACGACGCGATAGTGCACAAACTGGCCAAAGACATTATGCCGATGTGGAAGCACTCAAGTTGTTTTATTACGCTCACATAATGCCCCATATCAACTTTGCTTCAACACTTTGGGATAACTGCAGTGATGTTCATCTCAAACGACTCAATTCTCTTCATCGCCGTGCTGCAAGACTAATTCTGCATGAGTCAAATAAGCCAACAGATGATACATTAAAGCTCCTTAATTTCCTTCCCTTGAAAGATCAGTTGATGCTAAACAAGGCTGTCTTTATGTACAAAGTAATTAACAATAATGTTCCTGGATATTTAAAATCACATTTCAGACATGCCACAAAAAGATATGGGTCCCAGAACCTGATTCCTCCCATCCCTCGTCTAGACTTGTATCAGTCAAGTTTAGCCTTCTCAGGAGCGTCTCTATGGAATTCCATACCCCTACCCCTCCGAAATGCCTCTTCTGTGAAAACGTTTAGGCGCCAGTTTCATTCCCGCTAAATGGGTAAATAGAACACTTTTCATGTCTGATATTTTAGTGCTTTTTACATTTAGTCAAGTTATGTTTGAATTTTGATTTGTTCTTTATGTGTATGTATTGATAATGATATACATGCGAATGATTGGGACAATTCCTCCCCACATTTGTTTTCTCCCTTTTGTTGTTAGTTGTTTTGGATGTTTATATGCAATGCATTATTGCAACTATGCTGCAATTTCCACACTATATTGTTTTTCCCATTTTTGAATGTGTATACAAAACCATAACCCTTTTCTTATTACTATTTACATTATATGTACGTCTGTAAGTAACAATAACCTTGTCAATTTTACTATCTATATTATGTGCGTCTGTATTAAGTGTTTGTATAAGGGACAGGTTGTAAGATTAGGCTTTGCCTAAAACCTCTATCCTTTGGTAATAAAGTTCAGTTTCAGTTTCAGTTTCAGTTTCCTCCAAATACAGTAGAACCCTCCTTTGAAGACCCGCCCAATTTAAGACTTCCTCCTTTTTAAGACCTTGCTTTTAAAGATTTTCAGTTCATAGCCTCTGTAAATTACCCCCATTTTATAGCCTCCCCCTTTTTCAGACCTGGTTTTCTCAGATTTTTGGAGGTCTTAAAAGGGGGGTTCCACTGTACCACAGTGGTTCCACACATATTGTTGTATTATCTCTTTTTGCCTGTTTTTTTCTCTCTCTCTCTCTCTCTCTCTCTCTCTCTCTCAGTCTCTCTCTCTCTCAGTCTCTCTCTCTCTCTCTCTCTCTATCTCTCTCTCTTTCTCTCTCTCTCAGTCTCTCTCTCTCAGTCTCTCTCTCTCGCAGTCTCTTTCTCTCAGTCTCTCTCTCTCGCTCTCTCTCTCTTTCAGTCTTCCTATCTCTCTCAGTCTCTCTCTCTCTCAGTCTCTCTCTCTCTCTTAGTCTCTCTCTCTCAGTCTCTCTCTCTCAGTCTCTCTCTCTCTCAGTCTCTCTCTCGAGTCAATCTCTCTCTCTCTCTGTCTCTCTCTCTGTCTCTCTGTCTCTCTTAGTCTCTCTCTCTCTCTCTGTCTATCTCTCTCCCTCTCAGTCTCTCTCTCTCTCAGTCTCTCTCTCTCTCTCTCTCTTTTTCGCTCTCTCTTTCTCTCTCTCTCTCTCTCTCTCTCTCTCTCTCTCTCTCTCGTTCTCTCTCTTTCTCTCTCGTTCTCTCTCGACCTCTCTCGACCTCGCTCTCCCTCTCCCCCTCTCTCTTTCTTTCTTTCTATCTTTCGTTTTTCTTTTTATCAATAGAGCGGGAGGAGGTTGAGGTGAAGAAGGCAATCTTCAATCCAAAGTGTTCAATTCAGGATAGCTTGCGCACACACACTGACAGACAATAGGTCGAATCATGCCTGGTATGTGCGTGTATGAGTTGATATTCAAAAACCAGAAACCGTTTTATATCGACCATCGGGTAGCGCTATTGATACACATGTGTATTAATTGATAACATGTAGTACCAGAACATTTCAGCACAGGGTGGCGAATGACGCATTAGACAACATCTTTTGAGGTTCATAAAGCACAATTAATTTTCGGCATGCATTATTTAGTTGAAGAAAACGGGTCATGGTTCGACGCCTAAAAATGCATGCTTCACATGAAATGTGCTGAAATTATTGCGATATGATAACAAAACAATCAGAACGGTTAACTGATGGTTTTACCAGACATGCAAAGCTTTTATTTTTTGACTCGATCTCTGTGAAACATTTCTGTGTGTACAGCCGATGCAAAGTATGCTTTGTGTGCGTGTGTGTATGATATCCCCACATGTAATAATACATCACACACACACACACACACACACACACACACACACACACACACACACACACACACACACACACACACACACACACACACACACACACACACACACACACACACACACATACACACACACACACACACACACAACATTCAGTCTGCCGACATAGCATTTTGTTTATTTCTTCTTTTGTTTCTTTTTGTAGGTAAGATTCCCTCCCACCCCCTACCGCGGACAGCATTGGTGGTACAAGCGTGGTGAGCAGGGACAGAGACTACATCAGTGCAAGAAACCAACGAGGGTAATTGCAACGACCTCAAAAGGACAACAGAATGCATTCCAAAGTTCAAAACTTCTCAAGCAACTTGTGCCTGTTATACCCAGAAACAAATGAAAAGTAATAAAGGCAACTAAGAACGCAGTTACCATAATTGGGAATTTTAGGTGGGCGTAAGGGTAATTATCCTTTTAATAAGGTTTATGTGAATTGCCGATATGATTTTTGTGCTGTTTTGAAGGAAGACAAGGTTGTGTGTGTGTGTGTGTGTGTGTGTGTGTGTGTGTGTGTGTGTGTGTGTGTGTGTGTGTGTGTGTGTGTGTGTGTGTGTGTGTGTGTGGGAGTGGCTTGGACCGGCTAAGGATAAAAAGTTTACACCAGGGGCACGACAATACTTTAACGCGTTCAGTCGTGTAAAGATTCCCGTTTTAGACGAAGAAAATCAGGCAATAGCAATAAATATTACTGCGTGGGAAATGCGTCTTCGTACGGGAACAAGTCCCCACCGACTACGCAGTGTTATATGATACACTTGTTGAGATAAATGTTGCCATCTTACTGATCGAGATGTTGTCAGGGCATCCAAGGTCGTCTGTAGATGACAAGCTTATCATATAGTGTGTTTTTAATTTTCGGTAGTGTTCTTGAAAATAACAACTCGCAATACTGAAAGATCAACAATTCGTTGAGAACTTAAAATGGGCTTCAACAGAAAAGTCTCAATCAAAGACCAGAGTGTTCTTTGAAGTGATAATGTATATGACACCTTGCATATCATTCTTCCAGCCAGTGATCGATTTCTTTCTGCCATACCGTGGATTCATACCAACGACTTTGATACCGTTTGTATCAGCGTAGCGTGAGATCGTGCTAGATAACACTGATACTGTGGCATTGTGAAAATAGTATATTTGTCATCAGTATGTACGCGTATCCTGTGCTGACTCATATTTCATGATGTTCGATCAGTCAGCACCTGATTGTGAGTGTCTTTGTATGTGCGTGACTTGAGGCATTTTTTGCTCCAAAGTTCATCGACCACAGTCTGAGGAGGGGATAACTGGTGTGCGTCATATAAAATATCAAAGTCTGCCTTTTTCGTATGTCGATGTAATTTACTGGCACACGAACATTTGCTGAACCCACGTTACACCAGCGTTTCTTTTCTGGTTAAAACAGTTCGTGTTTGTGACTGTGGCTATCGGTGAAACGTTGCAATTAAAAACGGCGATGTGTCTGTGACCATATTTTAATATAAGTCTGCTGTATGCTGTATGCATCGATATTCTACTATGGTGTGCATTTATATGGAGAAAAAGGGAGACATATTTAACAATGGATCATGTGGTTGTGTGACGCTTATTTGCCAACGAACAGTTGACCTAACTTTTTTTTATTTTTCACCGTGTGAAATAATACAAATGCATGAAAGCAACATGTAAATACATGGACAAATATTCGTTATAGTAGCATAGACACTTGCAAAATAATACGCATATGCTTCAAGTGAATGAATTACTATACAACTATGCGCGTGGGATACTCCGCCGTACAAAGACGCATTGGAGGAGATACCAACAGTGATGACACTACACACAATGACGTAAACGTTACCAACCATGCCAAGTGCAGCAAGTCTTTTTTTCCCTCTACAATTTCTACCGTTCCACTGTCGATGAAGCTCATCTCTGAAACAGTTCCTTTTAGTGGGTAGATCTCAAAATCACGCACATTTGACTTCAAGCTTTGACAAGATTTAGTCACTTCTTCGTCTAACGCATCGCTCTTCCAAATCACGCAAGCAGTGAGGACATGAACAACAGTGAAGATGTAACCTGCAGAAACTCTTCGTTCTGTTTTCATAACCTCTGCTACCATTCCAAAGATGATGTACGTAGCTGGCCTGAAGAAGTCTTATTTTGGTGAGTAGTCATAGAAACCATACAGACATTAATACTCACCTCAACTTCCCGAACCAAGAATACATAGCATGTGAACTCTCCCTGTCCAAAATGGGCCAATTGGTCATAAGAGGACGTAAAAACTAAGTCAAACCAAAACTCCTCACGTCGTGTAACACCGCCTTCTTGCAAAAGAGGGAACGCAACAAGGGCAGCCAATCTGGCGTCGCGGGCGGCCATGATGAACCGGAAGCACACGGTGCGACGCGGTAGGCGACGCTCGAGCGGCACCAAACCGAGGCGCTGCTCCGCCCCTACCGTCCTGGGTCCGCCCAGAATGCCCGTGACGCTATTCCCGTCCAATGAGGACATTCCCAGCAGGGCGTGCACCACCCCTCAGCCTCCCAGCAACAAGCCGGCGCACCACCACGTAGGCTACTCCTTGGATTCGGGCACTTCCTTTTTGAAGGCGTACCGTAGTGCCAACCACAGCGGAGGACAAAGCCCTGGAGGGGGAGGCGGGGGAGGCGGAGGGCAGCTGTGGCCAGGCTACGGGAACTACGGGTTCGCGGACAAGACAAGCTCCGTCTGCAGTAGTAGTCAGGTGAGTTTGTCATTGTTGAATGGCTGTGGTGATGTAAGTTCTTATTAAGACGGTCATTGTTGTAGGTTAGTGTTGAATTGTTCAAACGTGTATTAAATGAGGCTTTCACAATTCGGCTTCAAACGTGTGTTTAGTGTAGACATTAGGTAAGCAATGTTAATACAGTTGCTGTGACACCGCGTTACTGTTGACAACGACGGGCGCAGTGGCCTAGTGGATAAGACGCGGAAGGTCGTGGATTCGAATCCCGGGGGAGGAGAGAACGGAAAGAAGAGAGAGAGAGAGAGAGAGAGAGAGAGAGAGAGAGAGAGAGAGAGAGAGAGAGAGAGAGAGAGAGAGATACAGACAGACAGAGAGAGAGAGTAAGAGCGAGAGAGAGAGAGAGACAGACAGACAGACAAAGAGAGAGAGAGAGAGAGAGAGAGAGAGAGAGAGAGAGAGAGAGAGAGAGAGAGAGAGAGAGAGAGAGAGAGAGAGAGAGAGAGAGAGAGAGAGAGAGAGAGAGAGAGAGATTCCACTTAGGATCGGTTTGATATTTTGAGAGAATAATATCAATCATACAATCTGAAACAAAAACTGTTGCTATCCAATATAAACCTACGAATCTGATGGAACAATGCTACGTTTTTAACTAGCGACTTGTCGCTGTTGCCGTACATAAACCAATACATATAAATATAATCATAATCTTGCAAAGCTTTGGTAGTGGTGGATTTGACTTTCTATTGCAATGGACAGTCACATGAAAAGTTTTTGTTTTAGAATTTCGAATGTTAAAACCTTTAGACATTTTGTCAAAGGAAGCACCCATTTACCAACTCATGCTTTTGGCCAATATTGTGCATTTCAGCGTAAATGCATTTGAAATTTCTGTTCTATACCCAATATTCAATTTAAGATTTTTTTTATGATGAACTGTGTAAATCTCAGCGTACATGCACATGCACAGTCTGTCTGTTCTCTATGATCAATCAAACAACTAATTGTTGGGCTGATTTTGTGTATCTCAGCATACATGCGCTTACAAATTCTTTTCCTACCCTGTACTCTATGTAACAACTTATTTTCGGGCGGATTGCGTGTATCTCAGCGAACATGTACTTGAAGAGTATTTCTCTTCTCCATGATAAATTAAACCACTGTGCTCAGTTAAACAGCTGTGCTAAATTTAACTGTGTGCATCTCAGCGTACATGCACTCGTAATGTTTTCCCCTACCCTATACTTAATTCAACAACTGTTGGCCAAATGTGTGCATCTCTGCGCACATGCACTAGCAACAATATCCCCTGTACTCGTTTGAACAATTCTTGGCCAACTTTGTGCATCTCAGCGTACATGCACGTGCAAAGTCTTTCCCTACCCTATACTTTATTCAGCAACTCATTTTCTGACCGACCGTTTTTATCTCAGCGTACATGTACTTGCAAAGTTTCTCCCTACCCTATACTCATTTTATAACAACTCAACTTTTGGCCGACTGTGTGCACCTCAGCGAACATGCATTTGCAAAGTCTTTCTCTTCCCTAAACTGAACGTAACAACTCATTTTGGACTGATGTTGTGCACCTCAGCGTACATGCACTTACAAGGTCTTACTCTGCCCTGCACTCGCCGTCATATATCTCTTATTTTGTAAGTCACTTTTCTGGGAAAAGAGAGAACTGGGACAGAGGTACTACTACAAAGCCTCCCCAACACGGCTGACATCATGCAGGCAGGTGTGTGGTATTTAGTGCAGAAACTCCTTGCTTCAGATCGAAAGCCATCGTACAAGCTCAGATTGGCTACTTCTTGCAAGGCAGGCTGTGAGCCTTACATGCGTGTGACTGTTAGGAAACGCTGCTGTTGCTGAACTTTGGTTCAGTTTTGTGTGTTGCATGTAGTTGACTTATTTGTACTTTGTGGGAAAGTACCGATATTATATTTTGTAAACACAATATTTATGTTTGAACGAGAATGCAGGTGAACTTTCTAGTCCTGTCAAAACAAGTTGTTTACCACGTTGTTTTGAGTCGTGGGTTCGTGGCGTTCGCTCGGATTAAGTGCGTCGGCGCTTTTGATGTACGTCACAGAGAATGTCACTATTCTAGTCCATTCTATTCATCTAATTTTAGTTGTATCATGTTCGGTCTGGAATA
>NC_090250.1:34291876-34306876 GCF_037325665.1 Littorina saxatilis | reverse complement strand
TACTAATGCATCATATTCAAATGAAAGTACTTTGAAATATGGGGTCCCACAGGGATCTGTTTTAGGCCCATTATTGTTCTCCATTTATGTCAATGATTTACCACTGTACATAGATAATAACTGTGAGTTGTTTGCAGATGACACTACTATTCATTCTAGTCACCATTCCATAAATTATTTATCAAAAACTCTACAAGAAAGCATTGATGCACTCCTGAATTGGTCAGAGTTAAACCATATGTCTCTTAACCATACTAAAACAAAATTTATGCTAATAACCACAAGACAGAAACGACAAAATCTATTATCGAGCATTCCACCTCTTTATATTAAAAATCAAGTATTGGAAGAAGTGTCTCACCACAAAGTCCTTGGTGTAAAGATTGATAATAATTTATCATGGCATGATCACATTGATTACATCTGTAAGATTGCTTCCCAAAAAATATATCAGTTATCAAAAATAAAACATTTCTTGAATCTCCACTCGCGAAAGATTTTTTTTTACAATCACATCTTGTCAAATATTGATTATGCATCCACTGTGTGGGATTGTGCAAGTGCTAATGTTTTGAAACCTTTAGCCAGTCTTCACAGAAGAGCAGTTAAGCTTATTATGCTAAAAAATCACACTCCTTCAGAATCTGATTATACAAATTTGCAAGTATTACCATTTCAAAAAAGGTTAATGTATAATAAAGGTGTTATAATGCATAAAGTGATGTCAGGATATGCACCGGAGACATTACGTGATAATTTTATTTTGAACTATAACAGACTAAAAATCATCACACCGACTCCACGTATTGACCTTTTCAAATCAAGCCTTCTATATTCAGGTGCGGTCCTATGGAACTCACTTCCTATTTTTCTTAAGCATAAAACAAACACAGACAGCTTCAAAAAAAATTATATGTCGCACATAATGCAACTAAACATGTGCTGAATGGTTCAACAATTCATTTAAAATGTATGTGCATGTTAAACTAAATTATAATAATATGCAGATCTAAATTAAGATATGTTAAAAATTGACATATTTATTATTGGAAATTGTACTTAAAATGCAGCATGACAAATGTATATCTGTATATATATATAATGTATTATAAGTTTGATGTGATAGTTATTTGATTATATTGTTTTCTGTTCTTGTTGACCCTATATTAGGGCGAGGGCTGGATGTAAAAAAGCAATATTCTTGCTTATCTATTACCCTCGATAATAAAGATTTTGTCTTGTCTTGTCTTGTCTTGTCGCTGTCAGGGAAAGTGACAACTTCGAAAATAGCGTTAGATTACGTTAATTTTAATCGTACCAGCACAATTCACTGTTTCTAACGAAGCTAATTTGCTGGCTTGTGGACCCATCACGAACTATATAAATGATCATTATGAGATCTCTGTAATGAGACCCAAAATAACCTCCGTTATGAAATACACCCGCACAGTTTGTTATGAAGGAAATGTTCGTACTTTTACCCATGCAAAGTCACGAAGAGAAAACAGTCTTTCTGAAATGAGGACAATGAACTTCTGTGCACTGTCAATTTACAATTACATCACTCATATGTTTCTAAAAAAAATGGTTTATTTTTTATTTAAAAAAAAATCTTTTAGCTATCAGTGCTCTCTCTATATACATGGCATTTTGTACAATACACACCATCGCTGATTTAGTAAAATAGAAAGAAAAAAATTCAGCTGACATGAGATATTCATGCGCGAAAACAGTCGCTTAGCAACCTGACGACATTTTGAACTGGATCGGGCCAAGGGAGAGAAATGAGAGAGCAAGGAAGGGAGAGCACTAACGGAGCCGTTCTCGTAAAGCAACTGGTCCGGAACGATAGGATGGAAGTGTCATGTTCGCGTCACTGCCGTCGGAAGAAATCGAATTTAAACGGAAAGGCTTTGTCAATATTTCAGCGAGCAATCAACTTTGATTGTTAGCTGAAGAAAGGGGAAGAAAATGTCTTCACAACCACAGACGGGCAACAACAACAAAAGAAGAAACAAGGGTTGACCATAACAGGTCAAAACGCCGCCATGTGGTGAAACGGGGGTGGGACATGGATACAGTCAAACAGTTGACCCGTGTCCGTCCCGGGCCGGATTCCAAACCGGCCGCGACCTTAAGTCACGCAAAACTGTTTCAAACCATATTGAGAGAGAGAGAGAGAGAGAGAGAGAGAGAGAGAGAGAGAGAGAGAGAGGGAGAGAGAGAGAGAGAGAGAGAGAGAGAGAGAGAGAGTAGTCACCGACAGAGAGGGGAAGTACTAAGAGAACAGAGACAAACAGACAAGGAATAAGATGAAATTGTTTTTATATCAATTTCGGAAATTTAATTTTAATCATAATTTTTATATTTTTTAAATTTAAGAGCTTGTTTTTAATCCGAATATAACATATTTATACGTTTTTGGCCCTGAATCTCTACTATCTTCTAAAACGTTCCTAAGGAAGGGAGATAACTCAAATCAAAGTTATTTTTCAGCAAACTGAGTATGTTGATGGTAATACTTTTACACTGTCTGATTCTTATAGAATATATAGAGTCGAAGTGAGAAACAAAATGCTGGTAATAACATAAGACCAAAACATTATTTGGCAAACGATTCCGTACCACGGAACCACACACACCAATAAAACAAACTCCACTGTTACCGCCCAACGAAGCATCCAAATATCGGAGCACGTAAAATGTAATTGAACAAAAGCATGGCGGCTGCCAAACCAAAACACTGATCTAAAAAGGGAAAAGGGAAGTAACCTGCGGGAATTCCCGCACACTTCAGGGGGTTTCGTCCCCTGGCTCGGTTTCAATCAATCAATCAATCAATGAGTCTTATATCGCGCATATTCCGTGGGTACAGTTCTAGGCGCTCTGCAGTGATGCCGTGTGAGATGAAATTTTATACGGCCAGTAGATTGCAGCCATTTCGGCGCATATTTACCTTTCACGGCCTATTATTCCAAGTCACACGGGTATAGGTAGACAATTATTAACTGTGCCTAAGCAATTTTGCCAGGAAAGACCCTTTGTCAATCGTGGGATCTTTAACGTGCACACCCAATGTAGTGTACACGGGGGGAGGTTCGGACACCGAAGAGAGTCTGCACACAAAGTTGACTCTGTGAAATAAATTTCCGCCGAACCTGGGATCGAACTCACGCTGACAGCGGCCAACTGAATACAAATCCAGCGCGCTACCAACTGAGCTATATCCCCGCCCAGCAACAACGGTTTGTCCGTTAAAAGGTAATATCTTCCGTTTGACTACCGTAGGAATGTAATTTTTTGCATACAAAAAACAAAGCCTATTCCTAAAAATATTACAAAATTTGAGCTTAATTGACCCAGAGATACAAGTCTTACCCGACAAACACCGACCGACAGACCGCGCGCGCCCGCCTCAACGCCCGCCCGCCTCAACGCCCGCCCGCCTTAAACAAACAAACAAACAAACAAACAAACAGACAGAGCGAATCCAGTAAGCCCCCATTATTCTAATGGCGGCTTTAAAAAGAAGAACAGAACAAAAAAGATAGTGAATGCTGAAAGGATGTCGAGAACAAGGAGAAAGTCTTGACAAAATATATCAAGAAGGCGAAAACGGTCGAGGCAGATATAGTTGAAGATCCGGAGGAGGAGGAGGAGGAGGAGGAGGAGGAGGCTTGGCGCAGAACAATGAATACAAAATTGAAGGGAGAATTCGTAAATAAACGAGGAATTTAAAACAAAGGAGATCGAGGCGAAAACGTTTTGAATGAAAATATAAGCACAAGTAGTAAGAACAAGACGGATACGTTAGTGTGTCTGTTTGAATGCAGGGGGTGGGTGAAAATGGAAGGAGACGGCTTTAACGAATTAGGTAATCTGAAACATTTAACCAATGATCACAAAAAGATATTTTATTGCATCCTGATATCTTTGCAGGAGAAAACCCAACTATCGAAGCTAAGTGTTTATCTTGCCATTGTTATAATTTGTCCATAAGCTTATTTTTATCCTGTTTGTTTGTTGTTGTTGTTGTGATGAAAAATGTAAGAAAAAACCCCAGCAAGATAACGATGATGATAATAATACTGAAGACGACGAGAACGCGGAAGAGAAGATGAACGGAATGAACGGAGGGGCGAAGGGAGGTGGGTGATGGTGGAGGCTGGGGACACAAGTTGTAGCGAGAAGGACGATGGAAAGACGACTGAATTATACAACAAGTCGCGTAAGGCGAAAATACAATATTTAGTCAAGTAGCTGCCATTTTTCAGCAAGACCGTATACTCGTAGCATCGTCAGTCCACCGCTCACGGCAAAGGCAGTGAAATTGACAAGAAGAGCGGGGTAGTAGTTGCGCTAAGAAGGATAGCACGCTTTTCTGTACCTCTCTTTGTTTTAACTTTCTGAGCGTGTTTTTAATCCAAACATATCATATCTATATGTTTTTGGAATCAGGAACCGACAAGGAATAAGATGAAAGTGTTTTTAAATTGATTTGGACAATTTAATTTTGATAATAATTTTTATATATTTAATTTTCAGAGCTTGTTTTTAATCCGAATATAATATATTTATATGTTTTTGGAATCAGCAAATGATGGAGAATAAGATAAACGTAAATTTGGATCGTTTTATAAATTTTTATTTTTTTTTACAATTTTCAGATTTTTAATGACCAAAGTCATTAATTAATTTTTAAGCCACCAAGCTGAAATGCAATACCGAACCCCGGGCTTCGTCGAAGATTACTTGACCAAAATTTCAACCAATTTGGTTGAAAAATAAGGGCGTGACAGTGCCGCCTCAACTTTCACGAAAAGCCGGATATGACGTCATCAAAGACATTTATCAAAAAAATGAAAAAAACGTATGGGGATATCAATCCCAGGAACTCTCATGTCAAATTTCATAAAGATCGGTCCAGTAGTTTGGTCTGAATCGCTCTACACGCACACACACACACACATACACACACACATACACCACGACCCTCGTTTCGATTCCCCCTCGATGTTAAAATATTTAGTCAAAACTTGACTAAATATAAAAACAGAATGTCCGGAGACTGAAGCGGAAAGAAGGAACCAAAATAAAAATAAACAAAAAAGTGCAACATTAAAATAGAAACTAACAGAAAACAAGTCGCGTAAGGCGAAATTACATTTAGTCAAGCTGTCGAAGTAACAGAATGAAACTGAACTCACTGCATTTTTACAGCAAGAGCGTATACTCGTAGCATCGTCAGTCCACCGCTCGATGCACAGGCAGTGAAATTGACAAGAAGAGCGGGGTAGTAGTTGCGCTGAGAAGGATAGCACGCTTTTCTTTATCTCTATTCTTTTTAACTTTCTGAGCGTGTTTTTAATCCAAACATATCACATCTATATGTTTTTGGAATCAGGAACCCACAAGGAATAAGATGAAATTGTTTTTAAATCGATTTCGGAAATTTTATTTTAATAATAATTTTTATATTTTTAATTTTCAGAGCTTGTTTTTAATCCGAATATAACATATTTATATGTTTTTGGAATCAGAAAATGATGAAGAATAAGATAAACGTAAATTTGGATCGTTTTATAAAACCATGTTTTTTTTTACAATTTTCAGATTTTTAATGACCAAAGTCATTAATTAATTTTTAAGCCATCAAACTGAAATGCAATACCGAAGTCCGGCCTTCGTCGAAGATTGCTTGGCCAAAATTTCAATCAATTTAATTGAAAAATGAGGGTGTGACAGTGCCGCCTCAACTTTTACAAAAAGCCGGATATGACGTCATCAAAGACATTTATCGAAAAAAAGAAAAAAACATCCGGGGATATCATTCCCAGGAACTCTCATGTCAAATTTCATAAAGATCGGTCCAGCAGTTTAGTCTGAATCGCTCCACACACACACACACGCACACACACACACACATACACCACGACCCTCGTCTCGATTCCCCCCTCTATGTTAAAACATTTAGTCAAAACTTGACTAAATGTAAAAAAACAAGTCGCGTAAGGCGAAAATACAACATTTAGTCAAGTAGCTGTCGAACTCACAGAATGAAACTGAACGCAATGCAACGCAGCAAGACCGTATACTCGTAGCATCGTCAGTCCACCGCTCACGGCATAGGCAGTGAAATTGACAAGAAGAGCGGGGTAGTAGTTGCGCTGGGAAGGATAGCACGCTTTTCTGTACCTCTCTTCGTTTTAACTTTCTGAGCGTGTTTTTAATCCAAACATATCATATCTATATGTTTTTGGAATCAGGAACCGACAAGGAATAAGATGAAAGTGTTTTTAAATTGATTTGGACAATTTAATTTTGATAATATTTTATATATTTAATTTTCAGAGCTTGTTTTTAATCCGAATATAACATATTTATATGTTTTTGGAATCAGCAAATGATGGAGAATAAGATAAACGTAAATTTGGATCGTTTTATAAAAAACATATTTTTTTTACAATTTTCAGATTTTTAATGACCAAAGTCATTAATTAATTTTTAAGCCACCACGCTGAAATGCAATACCGAAGTCCGGGCTTTGTCGAACATTACCCGACCAAAATTTCAACCAATTTGGTTGAAAAATGAGGGCGTGACAGTGCCGCCTCAACTTTCATGAAAAGCCGGATATGACGTCATCAAAGACATTTATCAACAAAATGAAAAAAACGTTCGGGGATTTCATACCCAAGAACTCTCATGTCAAATTTCATAAAGATCGGTCCAGCAGTTTAGTCTGAATCGCTCCACACACACACACACACACACACGCACACACACACACACACACACACACACATACACCACGACCCTCGTCTCGATTCCCCCTCTATGTTAAAACATTTAGTCAAAACTTGACTAAATGTAAAAAAAACAGCAAATCAAGATGTACAAACAAAAATGCACACACAAAACTAAACAAAATAAAAGACACTTGAAATATAAAGAATACAAACCAGACAAAAGTTAGAGAGAGACAGAGAGAAATCAAAGAGCGAAGGACAAGACTGAGGGGGAAAAATCAATTACAATCTCACGGTAGCCACCTATATGTCTGCACGATTCCGATGAGGAAGAAATGAAAATCGAACACGTTGACGGACAGGAGTAGGTTAGGTTCTAAAGAGGGTGGGGACAGAAGTGGAATGGCTCTTTGCTTCCCCCGATTATTCCCTTTGTTGTCTTCGAGATTGACATCTTCGGTCTCTCTGTGTCGTAGCTACTTCTAAGAATAGACAATCGTGTTGTGACGTGGGTAGACACAGACACAAGGAGTTGAAGAGAGCGAATGGGTGTTGTTGGGTAGTGTGTGTGTGTGTGTGTGTGTGTGTGTGTGTGTGTGTGTGTGTGTGTGTGTGCGTGTATGTGTGTGTGTGTGTGTGTGTGTGTGTTTGAGGGGGAGAAGAGAGTGAGGGAGATGGAGATAGTGAGAGAGACATTTACTCAGAAATGATCAGCACAATGATGTGAAGAAAACACACACAAGAGAATCGTGAAAAAACACTCAATCAGCCATGACGTAAAGACGAGGCAATGACTTTTGGTGAAAATGATGTAACCAGGGACGGGTACGCAAGCACTCACGCACGCCGCATACACACACACACACACACACACACACACTCACTCACTCACACACACACACGCACACACACATACTCACACACACACACCCACACACTCACACCCACACACACACACACACACACACACACACACACACACACACACACACACACACACACTGAACAGTTTCTGCTTTCATCATCGTGCGTAGCAATTCGTCAGTGCGTGTGTTACACGACACTTGAGATTGACGAAGTTCTCAAATGTGTAATTTGCGATTCCTAAACGCCCCACTGAACGACTGACGTCACAGCCGCTTCGGCCTTTTCCGGAGGAACACCGCGTGCCACTTCGATCTCTGGATCGCGTTGCACTTGCAGTCATTCGGCGATGCCACCTTGGTTATCAGTTAATAAAGTTATTATTCAGGCAATATGAAAGAAATTAGTTTTTTCTTTTGTTACACTTACACATAGTGGGGGCGGGGATATAGCTCAGTTGGTAGCGCGCTGGATTTGTATTCAGTTGGCCGCTGTCAGCGTGAGTTCGATCCCAGGTTCGGCGGAAATTTATTTCACAGAGTCAACTTTGTGTGCAGACTCTCTTCGGTGTCCGAACCTCCCCCCGTGTACACTACAATGGGTGTGCACGTTAAAGATCCCACGATTGACAAAAGGGTCTTTCCTGGCAAAATTGCTTAGGCACAGTTAATAATTGTCTACCTATACCCGTGTGACTTGGAATAATAGGCCGTGAAAGGTAAATATGCGCCGAAATGGCTGCAATCTACTGGCCGTATAAAATTTCATCTCACACGGCATCACTGCAGAGCGCCTAGAACTGTACCCACGGAATATGCGCGATATAAGACTCATTGATTGATTGATTGATTGATAGTTTTATGAAGATCAATTTCAGACTCGGCAAAAGAATGGTTGTATCATGAGCGACTGTCACAAGCGAGAGGTGCGGTTCGGTCAGTAGGTCAGTCACTGTCGAACTGTTCGGTGCGAAGCACGGTTTTGTTTCTGGTAACTATATTGATTTCTTCAAGTTGTACTAATGTTTACGCTTTGCGCTGCGGTTTAATATGTGTGCTTGTTATTGGCTAATACGGTGAGCCCACGCCGTTTAGTTTGCAGACCGTGCACATGTGAGCTTTGTCTAATCGCGTTTTCATCATAACATACCACCGTGCTAAACCGCTCAGTTTGGGGGAAATGGTTTAAAAAAAATAAAAAAATAAATAAAAAAAATAAACGGAATGCATCAGGGTTGAAAAGATTGAACGGTGGGGTTAAGGACACAAAATAGATGACAAAAGTAAAGCAAACAAGAAAAAAAAACTGTAACCAGGAAGAGAGTCGAACCCGAGTCAGCTGACATTCAAGCTGGAGCACAAACCACTAGGCTACGACAGCAACTGACAGACAGGGCTACAAAAGTGAAGGCATTTCAGGGTTACTCCGTCGTATGTGGCGTTTCTCGCGCATGAAGGTTCTGTTACCAACTCTACGGCTAAGAAAGGTTTCATTTGAAGTTAAATGTCCACTAAAATATCAAAGGGAACACCATTTCTGAACAACACAACGGTTTGCGCTCGCCTCTCGCAGTCGCCGTTCAGGTGAAACCATAGACCCATATCTAAATATAGGTCCCTGGGTGAAACCAAATCGGCTTGCCTGATACAGCAGATATTTGAACACGTCACACTGAAACACTGAGCTACAGTTTAGTAACGTGATATGTTTTCAATTGTTCGTTCACTTATATTGCTTTCAGATTTAACACACCAAGATGACTGAAACAGTGGCACGGTTTTCGTTGCGAAAATGTGCAATGGCAGTGCAACGCGATCGAAGTGTGTATTATGTACACGCGGTGTTCCTCCGGAAAAGACCGAAGCGACATGCGACGTCAGTCGTACAGTGGGGCGTTTAGGAATCGCAAATCGGCCCGTCTTCACAGCAGCAGACAAAAACTCGTTAAATTGAGTTCGAGGATTTATTTAGCATTAAATAATAATAACGGCTCTTCTTCGTATTTTGAATGACCTTCTGACCGCTCTAGACCAGGACAAAACATCCGTCCTCTTGCTTTTAGATCTGTCTGCGGCTTTTGATACGATAGACCATGACATTCTTTTTTATCGTCTAGAGCACTACTTTGGCATTAGCGAGATGGCTCTCTCTTGGATTCAAAATTATCTCTCAGACAGGAATCTGCTGAAACCTCTCTTGTGTTTGGTGTTCCTCAAGGTTCTGTGTTAGGCCCGGTGCTGTTCATTCTTTCTTTCTTTATTTATTTGGTGTTTAACGTCGTTTTCAACCACGAAGGTTATATCGCGACGATGCTGTTCATTATGTACACAGCACCGCTGACAACTCTCATAGAGAATCATTGTGTGCTACACGAAATCTTCGCAGATGATACGCAGATCAATCATTCCGCATCACATGACAAGTACCCAGATTTGGTTCTGTCGCTACAGGAGTGTGTGAGAGATGTCGGGGCATGGATGGAAGAGAACAAACTCAAACTAAATGACGACAAAACTGAAGCCATACGTTTTTCACACTCCACCCCTACCCATGCTAAGTCTATTTCAGAACTCCCACAGGCCATCTCTTTGAACAATATTGACATCAAGTTCTCGGATACATCCCGTGATCTCGGAGTCTTTTTTGACAAAGATCTTAGCATGAAACAGCATGTAGTCCAAACATGTAAAGCAGCGCGAATGGAGATCCGGCGTATGGGTTCCATTCGACAGTACCTTACCGAAGACGCAACCAAAAGACTAGTCTGTTCCGGCATACTCTCTAGATTAGACTACTGTAATTCACTGCTCGCTGAATGTCCCAAATCTGTCACCAAGCCCCTGCAACTAGTCCAGAACGCTGCCGCTAGACTCGTGTTTCGAACACCTATGAAACAAAGCGTCACGCCTTTACTCAACCAGCTACATTGGCTTCCAGTCGAACAAAGAATTAAATACAAGATCTGCTGCATATTCTATCAAATTGCCGCGGGCACGGCTCCACAGTAGGCTACCTGTCCGATCTCGTGCAGAAAAACAATCCTGAAAGGGTTGTCCGCTCTGCCTCCCAAAATAAATTTGTCAAAGCTCCTAAGTATCAGAGGGACGATCATGGTGGCCGCTGTCTTTCAGTCGCAGCTGATCATATCTGGAACAAACTCCCTTTGTCTCTACGTCTCAGTCCATCTCTGCCTTCTTTCAAAGCAAATCTCAAGACTCACCTCTTCAGAGAAGCATTCTAGAAGGTTAATGTTGATGATGTAGTTGTCGCGACCCTGTGAATGTGCACTTTCGGATGAACAATGTTTACTGTGTGTGTGTGTGTGTGTGTGTGTGTGGGGGGGGGGCATGTATGTGTGTGTGTGTGTGTGTGTGTGTGTGTGTGTGTGTGTGTGTGTGTGTGTGTGTGTGTGTGTGTGTGTGTGTGTGTGCATTATAATTGTTGTGTATACTGAGAGTTCGTTCCTGTAAGAGCCTCTGGATTTTTGTAACATTTATGTTTTGTTTTTGGTTTTGTTGTAAAGTGTTTATGATTGTGTTCTATTCCGTCAATGGCGTCATTCTGGTAATGATGTTGTTATTGCTTTTGTAAAGCGCTTTGTGTGTTCGAAAGCGCTATAGAAATCACCATTATTATTATTACCGTATTATTATTATTTAGCATTCCATACATACAACTGCACATCGTAGCAGAACTCAAAGTAGAAGCCTTTAACATACGAATCGCGCTGGCCTATATAGCAAATACTCAATCTCGAGAATATTCCAGACCGAACATGATACAACTAAAATGATATGAACCGTCCATGGACTAGAATAGTGACATTCTCTGTGACGTACATCAAAAGCGCCGACGCACTTAATCCGAGCGAACACCACGAGCCCACGACTCAAAACAACGTGGTAAACAACTTGTTTTGACAGGACTAGAAAGTTCACCTGCATTCTCGTCCAAACTAAATATTGTGTTTACAAAATATAATGTCGGTACTTTCCCACAAAGTACAAATAAGTCAACTACATGCAACACACAAAACTGAACCAAAGTTCAGCAACGGCAGCGTTTCCTCAGTAACAGCGTGACAAGGATAAAAGGAAACAAACGCGGTTGAAACAGTTGCAGTGTTTTGCCGTCATGGCTCTGTAACACGATCCTTCCTGCCAAAGCTTCACATCGTAATGCTCAGTGGGTCATGCCGGACGCATCCGGTGCCAGAAACTAGGCACTGGTATCAGAGAGAGAGAGAGAGAGAGAGAGAGAGAGAGAGAGAGAGAGAGAGAGAGAGAGAGAGAGAGAGAGAGAGAGAGAGAGAGAGAGAGAGAGAGAGAGAGGACACATGTACATGTATTGTTTAACCACAGGAAACCAATATACAACTGTAATGATTTACGGCATCATTTGACTGAGATCAATACCAACAAGGCTTTCAGACACTACTGACATTTGTCCCTCTGACCGGATGCTCTAGTCCTACGCGAATCTATCAAAACAAGAACTACAGTGTTATCTTCCATATGTTTTTCGCGAGTCACCTGATCTAAATTTGAGATCAGTGTTCGCGAGACGAAAATGATTGCAGATTGGCCGACTTCGACAGTGATCTCCGTTCTGTTCTTCACAGTTATGATAAAGACATCGTTCTAAGGTCAAAACAAGTCGACATTTTGGGACTGCTGCCCGAAGGTGATATGGTTGTATCACTGTCAACTCGTTACAGAAAAAAATCGTCTGCTCTAGCGAGCTCCGGAACCAAACGGTTGATTATCACGTGACACTTTTGCCATATTTAGAGGTTTTTGTAATGTGTTATTGATATAAGCAGATTCGCGATCGTCGATAATGATTTTTCATGGTGTTTTGTAATTTTTAAATTACAGAGGAATTTTAATTTTAGACAGTTTCAAGCGAGCTATTTTTCGCGGATGTATTTACTGTGCAAACAACTCGTATATAAACAGGCGTCTGAAACTTATACTTTTGTTGATTCTATCTTTTTGTGTGACTGCGAGAGTGGATCGTGGTGTGGATAGTCAGTCGTTCATAATCATATTTTGTGATCAAAACGAAACGTAACACACATAAAGAAAGAGAGACAGAGTTAGGTGGGGTGAAAGAACGGAATATGTGAGGGCAATTCAATTATCAACAAACTGCTTTCGCTTCGTTAAACACTGGCAAGTAGCTAATTGCACGGAAGCAGGTGAAAAATAGAGTATGCCTAATCAGAGATTTTCCTGGGAGAAATAAGTGAACTGGTTACAATCAGTACAGCACTGGTCCTAACCTTTCCGTTCTGCGTTTGTTTTCACAGGGTTGCTAAGAGACTATAATACTCTAAATACTCTAATTAGAAGTGTTCAACTTTTGAACACGCTTACTGTGACAAGTTTTTGAACTATAGCATATGGTTTAATACAGTGTGTCCAAATGTGAATTAACACTGGAGCAAATACTCAGTGTAAGTTGTAAAACATATTTACATATTGCGATCCTTAGAATGAATACATTGAGTTGTTTTTTTGCCCAGATAAGGGTTTTTTTTCTTTTCTCAAAGTCATTTTTTAATAGGTTCATTTTGTTCCCTTTCATTATTTGTTTGGAAGAAGTGAACTGGAGGGTACGAATGTGGAATGCAATGCTGATTTAGGTGGTTGTAGCTGTGTACTGCTTTTTCTTTTGGCTTACTTTGTTCCTTCTATTTCTTTAATAACATTTAGTCAATGTGTTTGTTACCGGCACGGTTGGCCTAGTGGTAAGGCGTCCGCCCCGTGATCGGGAGGTCGTGGGTTCAAACCCCGGCCGGGTCATACCTAAGACTTTAACTGAAATTGGCAATCTAGTGGCTGCTCCGCTTGGCGTCCGGCATTATGGGGTTAGTGCTAGGACTGGTTGGTCCGGTGTCAGAATAATGTGACTGGGTGAGACATGAAGCCTGTGCTGCGACTTCTGTCTTGTGTGTGGCGCACGTTAAATGTCAAAGCAGCACCGCCCTGATATGGCCCTTCGTGGTCAGCTGGGCGTTAAGCAAACAAACAAACAAACAAAAAGTCAATATGTTCCTGATTCTGTGGGCACGATATGGGAATAATGTTTTTCTTTTAAGATACAGGAAAACAGTGCTAAGCTTTTGTCGCATTGCTTGGCAAATGTCAGGCGAATTATGTGACAAACTACGATAGCGGATTTAAGATCAGCTGCGACACACTGTGGCTTTCGCAACAAACTCATTTCTGCTCTTCATCCCTTTCGAGGCAAGTGACTACGCATGCGAAAACGTATCATAAGATTATTACAGACAACGTCAGTTCCTGGACCAATAATTCACTTTTACGAGTAATGCCCCCTAGCATAGCCAGAAACATTCTTCCCCAACACAGGCACATGTTACATGTCATGGTGTATTCAGTTGACTCAAAAATTGGACTCAATACACGTTGGAACTTGACGTATGGTGTGCGAATGATTACGTTTGACATCGACCATGAATGGCTGTATTCAAACGGTACACTCTTGCGCCGACATGTCACCATTTTCCCTACCTCCTTCCCCCATCCCTCTCAAACTGATAGGCAAATCAACGAAACTCATTGAGAGAAGAGCGAAGCAAGGGAGATGATCGAAATGAGTTTGACGGAGGATGTAGGTCTGACGTCAAGGCGACTTCCCCTATCGTGAAATGAAGGCTGCGCGAGTTGTCCTCCGTTCATTCTTCTGGCGGGTGATTCTCTTTCCTTCCTCGCGGGAAGAGGATTCTGGGTAATTGAGTGTCAGTGGTTTGTGATGACACAGCGCCCCTAAGTAGTTGCTGCAACCTCGCTGATATGGCTGCTTGGCATTTTCTTTTCTGTCGCTGTTTACCTCCTGTATAGTTTCTGGATCTCTATGTGTGCTTGTGTATTCCTTCATGTGTCGGTCGTTCCGTCTGTTAACAATAACAATAACAATAACAACACTTTGTCCATTAAAATGATACATTGAAACGGACATTTTTTCTTCTGCCTGTAATGTAAGAATTTGTAATAAGAAAAAATAAGAGCTTGTATGTCTGGTAATTCTTTCTGGCTGTATGGCTGTCTGGCTGTCTGTCTGGCACTTTTTCTGGCTGGCTAACTGTCAGCCGTGTAGGCTATGTTTATCGTCCTTCCTGTCCCTTTTTCAACTCTCACGCATTTGCTGACTTCCTGTCCCAATTAGTTTGTCTGCCTCTCAACTATCAGCTCTCATTCACTCTCGCTGTCTCTCTCACTCGGTCTCTCTGTCAATGTCTCTGTCTCTGTCTCTGTCTCTGTCTCTCTCTCTCTCTCTCTCTCTCTCTCTCTCTCTCTCTCATTCCCTCTCTCATCTCTCATCTCTCTCTCTCTCTTTCTCTCTCTCTCTCTCTCTCTCT
>NC_090250.1:34279376-34286876 GCF_037325665.1 Littorina saxatilis | reverse complement strand
CGGTAGTCAGCAAACACTGTCACGTATTTCAATTCACCGAAAACGTAGCGGTATTTTTGGTGGGGGGAAAGGAGACTCCGAGCACTGCAGAAATCTTCTGAAAATTGCTAAAATTGTGGGGCAATTTTGACAAATTTGCCAGGGAAAATAAATTATAGCAGCATCTCTGACTTTTTTTACCCTGAGCAAAATGCAATGTCAACGGGAAATGTAGGGTTTTAATCAACACCGAATAGTCACCATCCCCATTCCACCCCCGCTCCCCCCCACTTCGATATAGTCAGCGATATTGCACAATGCTATTCTGGTTTGACATTATGACCATTGTTTTTGGCGTCGGGGGAAATTTGTCTTTCTGTCGCACAGTGACAGCAAGCTATTTCGAGCGGTTGCAGTTCTCAGATTACAGAAAGTAATCATATCATCGTGTTACAGACACAGACACACACACACACGCACGCGCGCACGCACGCACACACACACACACACACACACACACACACACACACACACACACACACACGTTCGCACGCAAGCGCGCAGGCACACACGCACTTTCCAGAACCAACACATATACACACACACATCCACACACACGCACACCGTGGCAAACACACACACACACACACACACTTACACAGACAGATAGACAGACACACACACACATGCACGCATACACACACACACACACACACACACACACACACACACACACACACACACACACACACACACATTGATTGAACAACCTTAGTCTTACACCTCTTCCAGTCTATAACGGACGCATTGCCTGTCCACAACCTATTCCAGACTACAATTCAATTTCAAAAAACACCAACCTAAGAACCTCAAAACCTTAGAACGAGAAACCGGTTTGGAAAACCCCCGACCGGGCCGGCGCATGAATTCACTGGTGGATTTTATTGTTCTAAATCAGGCAAATAATCTAAGCAACACTGCTCTAAAGGCGCCCAGAGCCACAACCAACATCGATCGAAAAGCCTGGACAGTTTCAGGCTGTAGGGTACCTTATTGAATTCTGCAAAGGTGTTCTTTTCTTCCTCCCCCCTTCCGCTTTTTATTGCGCGCTTCGCCGCGCTTATTCTATCGCCTTTGTGATTGGGATTTTGCATTCTTGCTGCCTCGGCGTTATCCGCTAACGATGTTACGTCCGCTTCTGGCCCGACTCGATTGAAAGACTTGAAAGTCGCGGACGGCTTTTGTGTGGAATTTGAAGACCGGTCGGCGGTCAAAAGCCGTGCTGCTCCTTCGGATCGTCGTAAGGCGTTTTTGAAAGGTGGATTCAACTTTCAAGAAATGAAATGAGGATGGGGGTGTGAGGGTGGGGTGAGGGAGGGGGGGGTGGAGTGGGGTGGGGGAATGGTGAGGGTTGGGGGGATGGGGGGATGGGGGTGGTATGTGTGTGTGTTTGTGTGTTTGTTTGTGTGTGTGTATGTGTGTGTGTGTCAGTGTGTGTGTATGTGTGTGTGTGTCAGTGTGTGTGTGTGTGTGTCAGTAAGTGAGAGAGAGAGAGAGCGAGAGAGAGAGAGAGAGATAGAGACACAGAGAGACAGAGAGAGACTGAAAGAGAGACAGAGACAGAGAGACAGAGAAAGAGAGAGACAGAGAGAGAGAGAGAGAGAGAGAGAGAGAGAGAGAGAGAGAGAGAGAGAGAGAGAGAGAGAGAGAGAGAGAGAGAGAACTCAGAACTCAGAACTCAGAATTTTTATTGTAAACCACACTGTTGTGTTTGTACAAGGGGGGAGAAGAGTTTCCATTTCAATGTATACTCTCTCAGAGACAAGTAAGAACAAGTGCATATACAGTGCTAAGGGTTGAAACATATCGATCGGAAATCATTTACACACATTCATTTTAGCCTAGCAGTTGCTGTCGATGCCTGAATGCATAAAATGTATACCGGGAGAGTGCCCACAACCTACTTTTGTTTTGTGTTAGTAGTATCTGCATTGACGAGTGTTCGAGTTGACCAATTTCAAAGACATTTCCCAAGTAAGTTTCTCTTATATCCGAGTATACTGGGCACTTAAAAAGAAAGTGGTGCTCGTTTTCGTGAGGGTATCTGCAAAGTGGGCAAACATGGGAACCGTTTGCAGAGTATCTCTGTTTGTTGCACATCAAGGGTGAAACCCCCAGTCTGAATTTTGTGAACACTTTTTGAATATATGGATTGTCTATTTGGTCAAGGTACCTTTCTCTTCCAAAGTCAGGTTTAAACAATTTGTATGTGTCATACCTCTCACTGTCTTCCAGCTTACTATGCCAGTTCTGGATAAAGCAGTCTTTTAGGCGTTGTTGAAAAGCCTTGATAAAGTGTTTTTCGTTGCCGACATAGCCGTACGTCCACACATGTCCAAACCCATTTTCACATAGGAGAGAGAGAGAGAGAGAGAGAGAGAGAGAGAGAGAGAGAGAGAGAGAGAGAGAGAGAGAGAGAGAGAGAGAGAGAGAGAAGTCGAGCTCGAAAAGTTTTAAATTACCTATCCCATTTAGGACTACAAAGGGGTTATTAGTGGCTGCAGACCATATTTAATTATATAAGAATATAATACCAATCTACCAGAGTAAACAACAAGTCGCGTAAGGCGAAAATACAACATTTAGTCAAGTAGCTGTCGAACTCACAGAATGAAACTGAACGCAATGCCATTTTTCAGCAAGACCGTATACTCGTAGCATCGTCAGTCCACCGCTCATGGCAAAGGCAGTGAAATTGACAAGAAGAGCGGGGTAGTAGTTGCGCTAAGAAGGATAGCACGCTTTTCTGTACCTCTCTTTGTTTTAACTTTGTGAGCGTGTTTTTAATCCAAACATATCATATCTATATGTTTTTGGAATCAGGAACCGACAAGGAAAAAGATGAAAGTGTTTTTAAATTGATTTCGACAATTTAATTTTGATAATAAATGTTATATATTTAATTTTCAGAGCTTGTTTTTAATCCAAATATAACATATTTATATGTTTTGGAATCAGAAAATGATGGAGAATAAGATGAACGTAAATTTGGATCGTTTTATAAATTTTTTTTTTTTTTTACAATTTTCCGATTTTTAATGACCAAAGTCATTAATTAATTTTTAAGCCACCAAGCTGAAATGCAATACCGAAGTCCGGGCTTTGTCGAAGATAACTTGACCAAAATTTCAACCAATTTGGTTGAAAAATGAGGGCGTGACAGTGCCGCCTCAACTTTCACGAAAAGCCGGATATGACGTCATCAAAGACATTTATCAAAAAAATGAAAAAAACGTTCGGGGATTTCATACCCAGGAACTCTCATGTCAAATTTCATAAAGATCGGTCCAGTAGTTTAGTCTGAATCGCTCTACACACACACACACACACACACACACACACACACACACACACACACACACACACGCACATACACCACGACCCTCGTCTCGATTCCCCCCTCTACGTTAAAACATTTAGTCAAAACTTGACTAAATGTAAAAAGGTTAGGTGATTATAACCAGTAGAGCATGGAAAAGGTCTCGCGCAAGTTGGCCCATTTTAAGCCTTCTCGTTCATTTCACAGTATCTTGGGAAAGAAAATTAATACTTCACAGCAGCGTCGCCGTTTCTTCCGGAAGCCGGTGAACTATGTGACTGCGCATGCCTCTTACACTAGGGAGAAGCGTGGTTGTGGAACAGGGCTGTTGTGCGTTATATCCGTCCTTCCTGAGGGAGAGTGCGTGTGTGTGTGTGTGTGTGTGTGTGTGTGTGTGTGTGTGTGTGTGTGTGTGTGTGTGTGTGTGTGAGCGCGTGTGTGTGTGTGTGCATGTGTGACTCTGTGTGTGTGGGTGTGTGTGTGTGTGTGTGTGTGAGCGCGTGAGAGCGTGTTTGTGTGTGTGTGTGTGTGTGTGTGTGAGAGCGTGTGTGTGCGCGCTCATTAATTCTGCTATGAGAAGATCTTGAAGTGCATAAAATGATAAAGGTGTATGAGAAGAGACATCATTCGGTCACGATAAAACTTATTTGCAGCCTCGTTATCAGCCATCGTTCCGTATAATTATCATTCTCATCACGAGAGAACATTAAAATGTCAATAGACAAAAAGCGAAAAGAATTCTGAGATGGTACATATCATTCGCTTTTCGGATAGCTTGTTTAAGCAGCAGTTAAAGTGAAGATGGCATATTGCTAAGCAAGCAAACGACTTTGACTAAAGGCAGATTCCTTACCATGTAAGCAGTTATCTCTTCACCACGATGCACTGATCTGTAAATTCGCGGCAAATATTAGCTGCCTGGCAGATGATGATTCTAAAAAAAACCACGTTTCCGTTAGTGCCACCAATGTCAATCTCCTAGAATAGTTCAGTATAATATAATATATACTTCCTTGCACACAATGAAGCCTTTCTGTAAACACACACACACACACACACACACACACACACACACACACACACACACACACATACATACATACACACATACATACATACATACATACACACACACACACACACACACACACACACACACACACACACACACACACACACACACCTGGGCAACACCTGTGGATTGTAGAGTTCTGTTTGTGATGTGGTCTAGCGGCATTGGTGAGAAGCCATAACAGTTAATCTCAATCCCGTTTGAGTGGACTTCGCCTTCAAAGGTGATTGTGGTGTTTAGGCACTCGGTTACATTTGGCGTCGTCGACAGCGATGGGACTCGACATGAAATGTTCAGGCCACTGAATCATTTTCGTGCTGTTCCCATTCCACCTGGGAGTGACCAAAGTTCATTCAAAGGGGGTCGAGTGTGACAGGGAGACTACCGTCGCCCTTCACAGCAGACTCTGCAGAGTTGTTCGCCTTAGAAGTTGTGGGCTTTCCTTGCATGTACCCGTAAGTTGTCATTACTGTAAAAGTGAAAAGGTCGAATCAATTTATAGCCACGCGAAAAATCCACTGTCATCTGGGGTCTGGCGACTTTTGTCTGTCTGTATATTTTTATCAGAACCTTTAAGAATACCATTTTATATCCAAGTATCTCTTATTACCATTTTTAATTAGATGAGCGAGAGTGTGCGGGGGGTGGGAGGGTGGTGAACCACTGTACATAAAGGGAAAGTTTGTGTGCGCGCCTGTGTGTGTTTTTAATCTAAGACAAATGTCGCCAATGTTTTTACAGAGTGACGTTAAATAAACGATTTTATCATCATCTGTATGTATGTTCTGGCATTTGAGAAGCCATAACAGATAATAATTTAGGGCTTAGAAATAAGCTCTAAAATTCTCAATCCCGTTTGACAGGATTCCGCCTTCAAAGGTGATTGTGGTGAACCGCCACGCTGGCTGTCTCTGTCTCGCGATTCACCCCGGCGAAGCCGGGTATTCCTCTAGTATATAGATATATATATTATTTGTTTTACATTATATGTTTTTTGTTGAAGAGAGGCAGACATCAAACAGTTTTACTTCTTCGTCTTTCTTTAGTTCACTTTAAATATTATCAGACTCGAAGTATTGGTGTTGTTTTTGACGTTGATGTTGACAATCGCTCGCTTTCACTTGCTTTTGTCACCAGCCACACGTTTCTTCTCACCGTTCTCATTGATAGTTTGCTGATTTAAATATAGGAGCTTTAAATGTAATCTGTAGTAACGTACCCTGACAACAGTTTTGCTGACAATGCCGCAAAGCCTGTCAAAGACTGTAAAAAGCCCCTTCCCCGTTTGAGTGATCTAAGTCCTTTGTAGGCAATTTATGACAACAGAATTTTCTTAGGATTACTCAACGTGCACAGTAAAATGAATGTCTGCCAGTGCGTTGTTTTGTTGAACAGCTAGTTTTGTTCTGGAGACCACGTGAAGTTTCTATTTACACCCCCGGTTTAGGGGTGTGTATAGGTTTCGGTCGATGTGTTTGTTTGTTTGTTTGTTTGTTTGTGTGTTTGTTTGTTTGTTTGTGTGTTTGTTTGTGTTCGCAAGTAGATCTCAAGAATGAACGGACCGATCGTCACCAAACTTGGTGAACAGGTTCTATACATTCCTGAGACGGTCCTTACAAAAATTGGGACCAGTCAAACACACGGTTAGGGAGTTATTGGTGGATTGTGGTTTTTTGGGGGGATCAACTGCGGCATAACTCTTCCTTATCTTCTCCATGTTTTCAGCGTTTACCTCCCTTCCTTCGTATGGTGCACTATAGTATGAGGGGGCATCTTCGGATATTCCCGGCGTTCTGTTACTATTTTTAGAAGGTCACCGCAGTGTCCAGAACGTAAATTGGACCCGTAAATTATCCTCACTGTAAAAGTGCAAAGGTCGAATCAATTTATAGCCACGCGAAAAATACACTCTCATCTATCTCTATATATTTATACCGCAATAGATATAGATATATATATATATACGGCTTCTCTGTGTGTGTGTGTGTTTGAGTGTTTCTGTAGAAAACACCTGTGTATTGCACAGTTCTGTTTGTGATGTGGTACCTAGGGCGTCGTCGACAAGTATGTGAGGCCCACTAGTCGCCAAACTGTACATATTGTTTTTATTACCACGGCCTTCGTGGCTTACATTTTAATCCTTTTATTTGTAAAAAGTTTTGAGATTTATTGTTCGTGTTCCTCTTACTTGCTCATCTATTTGGTTTTATTGGTGATCCTGAAAGGTTCCACTTTTTAACTCGATTTGAATTAAAAAAAAAAAAAAATCATTTTACAAACCCGTTATTCAAGATATAGAATACAGACTTATAATTCTTACCAAGAAACATCTTAACTACTTTTCATTTTAACAAATTCCACAGAGCATTATCAACTCAACCCCACCCCCTGCCCTCCTCTCCTTATTTTTTGTTTCTTTCTTTCCTCTTTTTGAAAGCGGACAAACACTCAAGTCCTTAATGGCTCAAAACCGTAGGACTTTTAATATTAATTTTAACGACAAGTATGGGACTCGACATGATATGATCAGGAATGGCATTACGGCCCCTGAATCATTTTCGTGCTGTTCCCATTCCACGAGTCTGGAAGGGACCTAAGCTTGACGGGCCCATGGTTCGAAGCCGGCGTACAGTGCGCCACTAAAGCCGGGTATTCGGCTCTACTTGCTACCCGGCGAAGCGGCAGATACACCCCGGACAAAATCTGGTCGATGAGATATTTCAATACCTGCTTTCAGCGCGCAGCGCAAACCGATTTTTTTTCCGGGATCTTTTGTTTTCTGTATGCGGTCAGTAGGTGTTACAGAAAGAGTTATATTGATTTGTCTTTTTCTCCGCCTGTCTCTTTGTCCACTCAATCAACTTATTTTAACCACACTTGTTAGCAGTGCCTTCTCAGTTGGTGGCAGTGAGAATGGTAAGGACGGGGGTGTTTTTCCTACCTCGGAGGAATTTCTTGTTCTAACCAGGATTGAGAAGACGAGAGTTGAGAAGTTCAAGGGAGTAGAAACCGAAAATAGAATCATTTCCAACCCCCCCGCGGGGTAGGGGGAAGAATTTACCCGATGCTC
>NC_090250.1:34254376-34274376 GCF_037325665.1 Littorina saxatilis | reverse complement strand
CGGCAGAAAAATGACTTGGTCGGTGACCATTTACAACGTGAGAGGTCACCGTAAGAGGACGAAAAACTGGTTCTTACGAAGTGGAACATCAACATTTACTCTTAATTTTATGGGAGAATTGTACATTATCCACATTGGTTAAACAGGACATTTTAGCTGTCTCGGTATGGACGTTTGTATGTAAATCTCTGTGTGTGTGTGTGTGTGTGTGTGTGTGTGTGTGTGTGTGTGTGTGTGTGTGTGTGTGCGTGCGTGCGTATGTGTGTCCGTGCGTGCGTACGTGCGTGCGTGCGTGGGTGCGTGCGTATGTGTGTGCGTGCTTACGTGCGTGCGTGCATGAGTGCGTGCGTGCGTGTACGTGTGTGTGTGTGTGTGTGTGTGTGAGTGTTTTGCATTTGTTTGACTATACATGTAATAGATCAGATGCAAAGCAGTATCTTTCGCAAAAAGCATCAAGGGACACACGTGATTAAGGACGCTTCTTGAGACGAATAAAAAAAAATTATCCAAAAATGTTATCGTTACAACCACCACAACAACAACAACAACAACAACAACAACAACAACAACAACAACAACACCAAAGCCCAAAAAGTAATAAAATCAGCCGTAATAGGTTTTTTGTGTGCATGTGAATCAAAGGTTTACAGGAGAGGGTCCCCCACAAGGATTTCCAGAAGACTTGGTCCTGCCAATTCCTGTCACCATTACTGTGGTTAACTGTAGACCAGTGCATGAGGCCATAATTAATCAATCAATCTTTCCAGAGAAGCGAAGCAAGCAGGGATTAGACACACTAATGACAAGCTTGAAAGAAATTAGAAGCTGGTCTGAGAGGCTACACATTTGTGCTACAAAAACACCCACGCGGCCCAAACTGGACTGAGTGGGATTGAATACGATAGTAATATGATGGACAGTAGATGGTAGGTGGTCAGAGACATGCGTCGAAGAAAACCTTCATGAATGCGAGAGAAAAAGTCGCTCAGTTCACCAGGCAACAATTCTAAATACGTGTTCCCCTTTCCGCGCGTATGTGGTTGTGTGTGTGTGTGTGTGTGTGTGCTCCTAAGGGCGGGTGTTGTTGAATTATCCGAACGACAAAGAAATGGACGGGTCCGGTGTGCTGCAAAAGAAAATGGGGAGTCCCCACAAAAGTGGATAGAAGGCATCTGACTCGTAAGAATGTCAACACCATCAGTATGAAATCCTGATTTAATAGATGAGGTTATGAAAGTATGCGTATTACTTATCCTTTCTGGCTGTATGGTGGCTAGTCAGATCATTCTGTCTGCGGTAGTCTATTGCCTTTTTCTCTCCGGCTCTTCATCACTCTCTGCCTGTTACTCGATCTGGCTCTACATCTTTCTATGTCTGTCTCTGTCGGGTTTTTTTCTTCTGTGTGTTCGTTTGTTTGTTTGTTTATATGTCTTTTTTTTTGTTTTGTTTTTTTTGTTGTTGCTCTCGCTCATAGTGATGAGTCAGACGATCTGTTTGCTGCTACTACGTATAGCGTTTTCTTTCCTTCTCCAATATGTCTGTCTGTTACTATGTCTCTCTCCGTCTATCTCTGTCTATCTTTGTCCGTGTTTGTTTATCATCTCTATCTTTTCGTATGTTTTTGTGTCTGTCTGTCGTTCTCGCACATAACTATGAGACAAAAATGTTACAATTGTTTGTGTAAGCTCCGGAATTCTGTCGCTTTCATCGTTACTAACGTCAACATCAAAATAAGCCAGACCCCACTAAACCCGCCAAAGCACACGGCAATTACCCTGCACACACAAGGAAAAGCTCCAGTGTGAAAGTGAAAGTTCGTTCCGGTTTGCGGGCATAGACATGAGGGGGGGGGGGGGGGGGGGGTCTGTGCACTTGCACGTTGAGGCCAAACGGTGATCCACGGTGAACGTTACGAAAAAGCTCCATGCACGGTGCACACCGGACCTCTGTGCACGGTGCACGCTACGAGAATTTCCCCATTCCCATGCACGTTACGTCCAAAAATCCCATTCCCGGTGCACGTGGTAAAGCATCGCCCCCCTCAGACATGTATCGAACAATTGGCAGAGACTGAGAAGTCACGGTTGTATCACAGCAGCTATCGATCTTTACAGACACAGACCCCTTCAGACCCGGGGTAACACGAGACAATTACTCCCGCGAGATTTTTACTCCGGAGTAACAATTTCGTACGAAAATGTTACTCCCTTTACGAAAAAAATCACTCCCCACGACAGGTGAGTTCCGAGTTAACATTTCGTACACAAATGTTACTCCTCTGACGAATAAAAAAACCGAATAAATTACTTCACCCTAACACGAGCAATTTAACTTCCCATGCCAGGTGTACGAAATTTTGACTCCCTTGTCCCCTGTTAGTCTTGGTGGTGGAATGAGTGGAGGGAGGCTAGCGCGACATTCGTTTGCGCGAGATCACATATTGGCATTATCCCTTCGCCCGCATCCCATTTTCGCGTACGAGATTTTTACTGGAAGTGAAAAAAATTGGGGAGTAAAAATTTCGTGGAGGGAGTTATTTTTTCGTGCCTTGGGGAGTTCTTTTCTCGTACGAAATGTGTACTCGGAGTAAGAATTTCGTACGAAATTTTTACTCCGGAGTACATTTTTCGTGGAGTAAAAATTTCGTGTTACACCGGAACTACAAAGCACCCCACCCCACCCTGTAAGCTCCTCCCCCCTCCTCTATTGCACAGTCCTCCGCCAACACCAACCTTTTCTTTTGAAGCCCTGGTACGTCACAGTGATGCAGGACTCCCATTTATCTCTGGCAGATAATAATGGATTGGAGAACGGACTGGACCACCGGTCTTTGTCGAAGCCGTATTATGAATCTTGGTGTTCCGTGCGGCCTCTGTGCGCTTGCAGGCCAATCATGCTCGCCTTTCTGCGTTATTATTATGATTGCATCCTGCGCGTAAATCTCGTCCGTGGATTGTCAGTGTAAATGTTTCTTGTGGGATATTTACTTTTTGTGGAGACATTCTTCTGGGGTTTTTTGGTGGTTTTTTGTGCTTAACGCCCAGCCGACCACGAAGGGCCATATCAGGGCGGTGCTGCTTGGACATTTAACGTGCGCCACACACAAGACAGAAGTCGCAGCACAGGCTTCATGTCTCACCCAGTCACATTATTCTGACACCGGACCAACCAGTCCTAGCACTAACCCCATAATGCCAGACGCCAGGCGGAGCAGCCACTAGATTGCCAATTTTAGAGTCTTAGGTATGACCCGGCCGGGGTTCAAACCCACGACCTCCCAAGCACTGGGCGGCCGCCTTACCACTAGGCCACCGTGTTGCGGTACATTCTTCTGTGAGGAGTATGGATGAAAGGTATAAAATCACAGGCCCTAGGAATGTTGCGTAAAGCCATTGCGTGTCTTGCCCGCGCGTGGTTTTGTCGCCCGTGGAACCCACTAGCACTCTGTGAAGCCCGCTTCCGTCTCGCACTATTCTGATCCACTGCCCTTAATCACGTCTGCCGTGTCGTGAAAAACCTACCCCTCCTGCCCTCTCACCCTCCTCCCCCTTCTCGACCCACTCCTTTGCCCATCTCCTGTCGTTCTGATACCTCCTCTTCCCTCCCTCTCCCCCTCCCCCATCACCCACACACACTTCCAAGCTCCTTTTTTTTGTAAGTACCCCTCCTGGTGCTTTCTTCCTTCATCCCCCATTCCCTTTCTCAGCTTCCCGACAATCTCAATTCCTGTGATACCTTTTCTACGAAACTATACCCCTTTCTCTGTCTCTGACTTTGCATATTACCCCCCCCCCCACCTCCTCCGCCCTCCTCCTATGCCTGTCCGCCTGCTGCCCCCCTCCCCCCTTGACCCTTATTTTTCTCTCCCCACCCCCTCTATTTCAATTCCTGCAACACCTTTTTGAGGAAACGACACCCCTGCGTCTGTCCCTGCCTCAGCCTGCAGTCTTATCCCTCCCTCTTCCGGAGTTGTCTAGCACCTTTACCTTAATGTCTTTCCTTGCCATCTCCCTCCCTAACCCCCTTTCCCTTCTCCTCCTCCTCACACTTCCCCCTTTTCCTCATCTCCTTCAACCCTCCCGGCCGCCGAATCCCAATCATCGGCTCAGAGAGGAGAGCCTCGTGACAATATTACGGTGTTTGTGCGAGAGGTCTGTCACACGAAATGACGGTGTTTGAAGAGAGATTTACAAGTTGTTTAGGGCGCATTTCTGATGCTGACAGGAACGACCAATATTACCGTTGGCGGGGGCAGGAGCCAGAGGAAGACGAAGGGGAGGAGAAGGAGGGGGAGGAAGAGGACAAGGAAGAGGAGGACGACGTGGGAATGCCAGACCGTAGCCTATTAGGATGTGTCTGTGGGCTGTGCGTTTTCAGGGTGAAGTTTGGACCGTGTTCGCATCAGCGTTATGTAGGCCCGGAGTGCTGACAGCAAAGTTGGGGCAATACTTGTGCAATGTGAGATCTTGGGTGAAGTGGGGACACTCGATTGTGTGTGCCTCGAGTTTTCAGTGTTATTGCTGGAACGTGTTTGCTATATTGTTTATTTGAGGACTGGGTGGGTAAGCATTGCCTGTCCAGTGGAGAGATCATAGATAAAGGTTTGGATCATGTTACCATCGTGTTCTTGTTGTGTTTTTTGTGCGTTCACACATTACAATCTTTAAGGAAAACCATCCCAGAAGTTTGCGATCAGAACGATTAAGCCAAGCTTCACTTGTATATATATATATATATATATATATTCAATGCTGATAACAGAATTGGAATAAAAGTATATGTGTTCAGGGTCAAACTCTTGAAGATACGATTTTAAACCATTTCTGTCGTCTCAAAAGCTGAGGGAATTTTAGTTTTCCGCAATTTGTATCTAAAGGTATTTTGTGTCATCTTGGCGTCAGGGTTTCTGTGTGACTAAAGTGCACAGAACAAACTAACAAGTTATCTATGTGTGGGCAGTATTTCTGGTGCAAATTTTGAACCATACTGGTATCATTGTTTAAGGGTAAAGTGCCCACGGCAAAGTTTGAAAAAACACACATACAAAACAATGTAGACATCAGAACAGAGCACGTTAAAAAGCAATTGTTCTGTGCTAGAGATTAACAATGCACGTAGAGTGCCAGAGGTGTTAAGCCTTTTAATAGCGAAACCTTTGTTTTAAGGAGTGTTCTACTCGAAAGATGCGCAATAATCAGAACGCTCTTAATGTTTTAGCTATTCAAAGGAACCACACATGTTTTCAGAACAGATAATCTACTTTGTCCTCTGCTCGTTAGAGAAAATCTTCAGCACAGATCACTTATAAACAGAACGGGTATATGATACACAATGCGTTGTTTTTCTCTTTGTGTGGGCTTTAAATATACTAAGGTCAGGTTTCGCGCGACACTTTTGTGAAGATGGTTTAACAATGTTTGAAAGTTGGAGGCAATGTTAAAAGAACTTGTTGACAATCTTTGTATCAGGGTAACAGACTACTCAGACGTGTTTGCACTACTGTTAGTTCGAACTTCTCGTGTAAAAGGCAAAGTTAGAAAACTTTGCCATCAAAGTTTTAACCATGCGTCGCCGGCAGTCCTTTTTAGGGCTTGACGGTATAGATGTAGAAGGATCACCACAGTGCGTGTGTCTTGAAAGTTTTTTGTTCATAAAATTCAGCCAAAGTTCACACGGTACTGTCTGTTTTCGAAGTTTCAATAATGTCAAAGAAAGATGGAGCTTCGAAGGTACAGGGTGACCATAAAAAAAGGCCACTTACTAAAATGCTTATAACTCCCACATAATTATGTCCAGCGAAATACTTTAGATTTGGTGTACATTAGCGTGAGATTTGGAATAATAATTTCACAAAGTTTTAAGTATCAAGGTCAAGTGGTTACAATTTTTACGCTTTAACAAAATATGTGACCCTCCACCACGAAATGAGTCGCATGTCACCTCGCGCGGTTCTGCGCTAGGCTTAATATAAGTCCGGGGAGTGTCTGGTAACAGTGTGGGGGTCACCTTAGTCACAGGCTTATAACTCAAACAGTTTTCGCTCTTTTCTAAAACGGTTTTCACCACTGGATAGAGTATAAAAATCTCTTTAGGAAAATGTACAAATATGAAAATCATGCAAAGGTGACATGCGACTCATTCCGTGATGGAAGGTCACATATCATATTAGGAGATGGCCTCAAAAGTAGGAAGTTTGACACTGAGCAGCGGCCACATTCATCCGACTTTACCTTCCAGACTTCCTGTAATTGCTTTTTCAGCTCATATATTGTGTGTGGTTGTTGTACGCAAGGCCCTTCAGAAAAACCAACACGTACAATTCTGGAGGTCTAAAACCGGGTAAGTGTGGCTACCACTCAGTGCTCAACTTCGTTTATTGAATCAATCCCCGAATTTGGAATAAGTTGTCGAAAGAGGATTTAAGTCAGACTTTTTAACAAACACACTGCAAACTTTGTGAACTTATCATTCCTTAACTCAAGCCAATGTAAACCGAATATTAAGTTTTTCGCGAAATAAATCAAGGAGTAATTAGCATTTTAGTGGGTAGCATTGTTTGTTGTTGTTGTTACATTTAGTCAAGTTTTGACTAAATGTTTTAACATAGAGGGGGAATCGAGACGAAGGTGTATGTGTGTCTGTCTGTGTGTGTGTGTGTGTGTGTGTGTGTGTGTGTGTGTGTGTGTGTGTGTGTGTGTGTGTGTGTGTGTGTGTGTGTGTGTGTGTGTGTCTGTGTGTGTGTAGAGCGATTCAGAGTAAACTACTGGACCGATCTTTATGAAAATTTACATGAGAGTTCCTGGGTATGATATCCCCGGATGATTTTTTCTTTTTTTGGATAAATGTCTTTGATGACGTCATATCCGGCGTTTTGTAAAAGTTGAGGCGGCACTGTCACACCCTCATTTTTCAATCAAATTGATTGAAATTTTTGTAAAGCAATCTTCAACAAAGGCCGGACTTCGGTATTGCATTTCAGCTTGGTGGCTTAAAAATTAATTGATGACTTTGGTCATTAAAAATCTGAAAATTGTAATAATTGTTTTTATATAAAACGATCCAAATTTATGTTCATCTTATTCTACATCATTTCCTGATTCCAAAAACATATAAATATGTTATATTTGGATTAAAAACAAGCTCTGAAAATTAAAAATATACAAATTATGATCAAAATTAAATTTTCGAAATCGATTTAAAAACAATTTCATCTTATTCCTTGTCGGTTCCTGATTCAAATAACATATAGATATGATATGTTTGGATTAAAAAACACGCTCAGAAAGTTCAAACGAAGAGAGGCACAGAAAAGCGAAACCACTACCGCGCTAAACAGGCTCATCAGTTTCACTCTGTTTTGCACAAGCGGCGGACTACGGTCATTGTGAAAAAATACTGTGCGTTCAGTTTCATTCTGTGAGTTCCACAGCTTGACTAAATGTAGTAATTTCGCCTTACGCGACTTGATTTTTTGTTGGGGGGGTCACCCTGTACAACCTGTACACACTTTAGTTTGTATAATTATATCCTCAACTTCCTTCCCGGTGTAACTATTTAGGGTACAGTTTTAAGAATGTGAAAAATTCAATTCCGACAATGTTTGTTTGAGGTTTTTGTTTCTGTTTTTATCTTCTTTTGTTTCTTCGGTTTAAAAAAACCCAATTAATTGACGGTTTATACCAAAGTTTCATCAGCGCTTGCTTGACAAGAAAAAGTTAATAGGTTTCGTGTGCAGATAGACAATTATGTCAGCAGGGATAGTTCTACGCTAAGCTCCAGTCCGTAACAATGCCACAATATGTGTGCTCAGGCGCAGTCACACGCAAGCAGGGTGTTCAGATGAATGTTCGAATGCGGAAAGCGTTTTTGGCAATGCAAGAACAGTTTTAACATCAGTTTGAATATAAGTGTGCTGACATGGCTGTGAATTAAAATATCGACACCGTCAGGGTGACTGTTTATTTAAACAATTGAATCTGAAATCAGCGTAGTGGCCACTTTCCTGACACAATGCCCTAGCGCTATTGTTTTTTTTATTCCATTCAATTTTATGTGAACTGCAGCTACACAAATAAGTGAGAAAAAATTGTTCGGATGCAATATTGATTTTTGTTTTAATGTTTGCAGCTCTTGCAAAAATGTGTAGATTAAAATGGGGAGAAATCATGAAAGGAAAGGCTAAAGAAATTCGCAATAAATGATGGTTCTTTCAGGACACTGAAATGTCAATCGTTTCGGAAATGTGTTATTGATCCGTAAGAAAAGTTGTTTTGTGGGTTTCCAGGAAGTGACAGATTTACTGCTTGCAGGATTCCGTGCTAGTTACTAAAATCGCCATTTGGAACCCGAGTCTCTCTCAGGGCGTTGTTGATGGCAGGCCTGTAACCTGAACAACAGTGTCCTTCCTAGATTAATTCCAGCTTTTTGTCGTAACCATAGTGACTAACCACGCGAGAAGGCAGAGAGGGCTAGAGAAAGATAGGGGTGAGAAGATAGGACAATATATATCACGAAGAAGACATAGCTGTACGGATGGTGGGGGTGTCTTTTATGTCTGGGTGCGATATAGCCTTGTTAATAGCAGGGTGTAAGTGACAAGCTGTGGACGAAATGAACATCCTGCAGTCTTTCCCTGCGACACCGCGTCTCTGTCTTCTGGTGGGCTGGATTTTCTGTCGCCCTGTGAGACCAGTAGCTTCCGTCTTTCTTATTCACGCCCCGAGCAATATTCTGTGAAGAGAATGACAACAGGGGGAGCGGCCTTTTTCGCCTAATACCGAGGCAGTGGTCTGTGTTGAAGTCTAATCGCAAATGAAGCTCATTGAATTGAGGCTGTGCGGTAGTGTCCTGTTGCGCTTGAGACTGTAACCGCGTGGAGAAAAGAAAGTGTTCTTTGAGGAAGGTTAACTGCGACAGAAGCTTATTGAGGCTACGTTAAAGTGTTCTGCCCTTGCTATTATCGTGTCGAGGAAGAATTAAAGTGTTCTACGAGGAAGGTTTATTGTGACAGAAGCTTATTGAGGCTGCGTTAAAGTGTTCTGTGTTTGCCACTTAACGTGTTGAGGAAGAATTAAAGTGTTCAATGAGGAAGATGTATTGTGACAGATAAGCTTATTGAGGCTGCGTAAAAGTGTTCTGTGTTTGCTACTTAACGTGTTGAGGGAGACTTAGAAGTGTTCCATGAGGAAGGTTTATTGTGACAGATAAGCTTATTGAGGCTGCGTTAAAGTGTTCTGTGTTTGGCACTTAACGTGTTGAGGAAGAATTAAAGTGTTCAATGGGGAAGATGTATTGTGACAGAAGCTTATTATTTGAGGCTGCGTTAAAGTGTTCTGTGTTTGCTACTTAACGTGTTGAGGAAGAATTAAAGTGTTCAATGAGGAAGATTTATTGTGACAGAAGTTTATTTAGGCTGCGTTAAAGTGTTCTGTGTTTGCTACTTATAACGTGTTGAGGAAGAATTAAATACATGTTCTATGAGGAAGGTTAACTGCAACAGAAATAGTCATTGAGGCTGCGTGAAAGTGTTCTGTGCTTCTTACTTAACGTGTTGCCGAAGAATTAAATAAGTGTTCTATGAGGAAAGTTAAACTGTTGCAGAAGCTTATTGAGGCTGTTTGACAGTGTTCTGTACTGAAGGCTAACCATTTACGAGTGAGTGTGAGTGAACTAAGTGAGTGTTCTGCTGGGGAGACTCATCGTTACAGAAGCTCATGGAGGCTGTTTTATTTTACCATGTACGCGTAAGTCGGTGTTTCATGAGAACATTAATGGAAAAATAAGCTCATTGGAAATCTGAAAGTGTCATATGCTCGATACTACCCGCAACCGTGTAAGAATTACGTATGCATTCTGCGATGAAGGTTTCTCGTGGAAGAAGCTCCTGGAGAAGGTGTGATAGTGTTCTGTAGCACTAGAAGCTACAAACGTGTGGAAGTAAGTGTTCTGAGAGGAAGTTTCAGCGTGAAAGAAGCTCGCTGAAGATATGTGAAAGTATTCTGTGCTTGAAACTAACAGTGTAAGAATTAAGTAAGTGTTCTGTTCTGAGAATTTGTCGTGTACGAATTAAGCGTTTTATGCTGAATATTAATTATGAATTGCGCCAGTCACTAAGGCAGGGATATGCAGTGAAGACGAAAGCTCAAACTCATTGAGGTTGTGTGCAAGTGCTCTGTTCTTGGTCAGTACTGTCTGTAAAAGTTTTGTTGGTTAAAAGCTTCAAAAAATGTTCTGTGCAGGAGATTAAACATTTACAAACCAATTGTTCTGTGCTAGAGATGAACGTAGAGTGCCATAGGTGTTTAGTTTTAAAAGCGAAACCTTTGTTTTAAGGCGTGTTAATTCTACTCTAAAGATGCGTAATAATTAGAACGCTCTAAATGTTTTAGTTATCAAAGGAAATCAAACATGTTTTTCAGTTTCTAAACTTTATATCAAAACATGAATTTGGGATTAGCTGACAGAGGTTACAACACAACAACAACAACAACAACAACAACAACAACAACAACAACAACAACAGAAAAAACGCAGATGAGCATGTGTCTGCGTGTATGATTCTAGTACCTTGATCTCAGCTCCATTAACAACAACAACAGCAACAACAGAAAAAACGCAGATGTGCATGTGTCTGCGTGTATGATTCTAGTACCTTGATCTCAGGTCCATTAACAACAATAACAACAACAACAATAACAACAACAACAACAACAACAACAACAACAACAACAACAACAACAGAAACAACTAGAAAACCGCAGATGAGCATGTGTCTGCGTGCATGATTCTAGTACCTTGATCTCAGCTCCATTACACGTTGGTTTTATGCACTGTCAAGCCGGTATCAACCGACTTCAACGCCGTTGATCTTGTCTCGTCTTCATGCACGTGCATGCGGTGGTTGGATTTACCGACGTGCAATGTTTCAGTGTCGACACGTTCAGGAAAGAAAATCAAACGCTGATATGAAAAAAGTCCACCGCTGGCACAGGGACTTGGCCCTTCAGTCATGGAAAATGTTCCCAATACAAATTCCTTCTTGATGGACTTAGGAGACCAGATTTCTAAGTTAGGAGAGTTGTCTCAGTTGTGTTCACGATTTTGAATACTGTCTGACTTTTAAACTCTAAACACACTTGTAGTAAGTTCGTTTGTAAGCTTAGTTGCGCTCGGGCTGATGTAGCAAGTTTTAACATTGCAGCTTAAGAAATGTGCGCAAGTATTATATGGATTAGAATCAGATTTCACCGTATAAACTATCTATTTAGGTCAACATTTGTTAGATTGTTTTAATTTTGGTGTTGTTGTTGTCGTGTTTTGTCTCAGGACAAAAACATAGTTCAATTTATCTTCCAAACAAAGAAAGGCAATTTTGCAACCTGAAGAGGACAAAAATCAAAGATTGCTTTGTGGTGCCAAGAAAAGCACTTAAAGAAGGTTGCAGTTGGAAAACTTTGTTTGCATGATTCTATTGCTTTTGCGAATACTCTAACGGGCTCCGAGCTATAAATCAGAACGTAAAACAGTAGGGGTAAGTTCAGTCTGATCAAGGACCTCTAGATGTCTTTGAACACAAAGGCCAAACAGTTCCATCACCAGGACAGCAAGCCTTCAACAATTCAGGCCAAACTGATTGCGCGAAAATGTAGTCGTTATACACACACAGACACAACCGGAACGCCGTTCTACAAAGACCGAGTTCAAATTGGAGTCCTGCGAGTTAGGTCCCTTGGTGCGAAGTGACTAGTCACCAGTGAAATTGCCTCACGCACTAAACCTATTAGCTTTGCCAGAAGGGACAACCAGGCCGTTGAAAAAAGCAACAAAAACACATAAGTTAAACGAGTCGAGTCAAACTGACTGTTCTTTTTCTTGTCCACATCCTTCATTAAAGATACCGTTCCTGTTTTCTGTTGTGCTTTTCTGAAATGTATTAAAAAAATAAAAAAAATAAAGGAAACATTAAAAAAAAAGTTTATTTCCATGCCGAGGCCGTTCAAGAAGGAAGCTTAGTTTCTGTTAATTTTTTTATATCACAGTTTTTGTTAAGGGACTCTGGTATGAATAGAGTGCTTCTGTCTACATTGTATGAGACCAGTGTATTTGGTAAGATTATTTAGGGAACAATATAAACAAAATTCCGTCTGTCCTTTTGTTTTGAGAAATTCCAAGGGTGCTTTTTGTCGAAAATGTCTGAATAAATCACGAATACTTCTCTCTTTTTTTGGTCTTATTGTTTTCGTTTCCTTCGAATTCCATTTGCACAGTGTAAATACAGCACAGCATAATCAGTCATTGTCACGCTGTGTCCCAGACTTTTTTCCTCCACTCCCTCCCCCCCCCCCCCACCTCCAGCGGTACTCTAGACCACTGCAATTGGTTTTTTTCTTTTTTCGTGTGAATTGTGTTTGTGTTATGTAGCAGTTTTTTCGGGGAAGCACAGAAACCGCAGAGCGAAAACCTGCTGAGAGTTGCTCTTTTCCATGCCAGAATCGTTGTGTAAATTGCTTTTGTCTCGAACTAAATTCGGCCGATGTTTTGCGGAAAGCACAGCAATGATACCTACCCCCTCTCCCCCACCCCCTCCACCTCCTCCCCCGCCCACAACACTACCCCTATCCCCCAAAAGCTATTTCATTTTTGTCCAAGCTGTGTAGAGCAAAAAAAGGCCATACCTTTTCTCCCCCCAAATTGTTTTTGTGTCCGATGGAATTTGCTTGGCATTTTGGCGGAATTAACATCAGTGTTGAAACCCCCTCCTATAGCTGCGTTTAACGGCGGTGGCTGTGACGGTAAATGGGTTTCATCGATTCAAAATGTCGTTATTCATTACGGCGGGCGGCGACGACCCGCACTGCGTGATAACGGTATAGATCGCTAATGGGGGGAAAGCTGAACGATCGCACGCAGATCAGGCTGCAGCAAATTAAATGAGGGTTTATCACCAGAACAAAGTCCACTGACCCGGATGATAGTCGAATCACTAGAGCTTTGACAAGGGTACTGTACTGACTGCTTAAAACCGCCCCCAAGTGTACCAAGCTTCCCGATCCCAAGTGACCCGGATGACAGTCGAAACTCTAGAGCTTTCCCGGGGTACTGTGACTGCTTAAAACCGCCCCCAAGTGTAAAAATCAAAGTTTCCCAAGTGTACCAAGCTTCCTAAGTGACCCAGATGATAGTCGGATCACTAGAGCATTCACAGGGTACTGTGACTGCTTAAAACCGCCCCCCCCCCACCCTCCCCAAGTACACAAAGCTTCCCCAGTGCCACGGATGACAGTCGAATCACTAGAGCTTTCACAGGGTACTGTGACTGCTTAAAAAACCCAAGTGTACAAAGCTTCCCAAGTGACCCAGATGACAGTCGAAATACTAGAGCTTTCCCGGGGTACTGTGACAGCTTAAAACCGCCCTCAAATGTAGAATACTTAATAGCGACGAAGTCCTTGCCAAGTAAACGAATCGATTCTCCTTCTCAGATCTGGCCAGGCAATTTACATTACAAGATCATCCCTCCTCTTAGACATATAGACACACTTAGCTGCCTCGATGCCCTCTGTGCAGATTGGGATTTTTTTTATATCAATTAACTTCTCAAACGGACACTAAATCAATTAATACAAAACATTTCAATCTGCACCGGAAGCAGTCTGGATGTTGATTAATGGCGTGTGTCTCAGAGGAGAAATGGTCTTAGGCCAACAACAACAAATAGTCTGTTTACGGTATCCCGACCGACCCTATTTTTTCGCGCGACCCTAGACTTTTCTTTGGCATTTGGGGGGGGGGGGGGGGGAATTTGTTTTTTTGGCAAAATAACTAAAAAAATATGTTTAAAAAAAAAATCAAAATTCACGACCTACCGACCCTATTTTTTTTTGCCTATGTTACCGTAAACAGACTATATGTTTGTGTGGCCTTATCCAATCAAGAAGCCCAGACAGAGTTTTAAAAGCGGTGGGCACACAGCTTTTTGTCTTTCAATGTACAAGTAAACTAACTGTTTTGTATTCTCTTTTGTACCTCTATCAGTCTTCGTCAGGTGTAATCATATGAGTGTTGATTTGTTCAAATATCCACAAGAGAATCTTAGTTATTTTTTCGGAAGGCCCAAAACCCCATATTCAAATTCCTGTCGTTATTTTAGACATTGTTATTTCTGGTCTTAGCATTCCAAGAACTTGAGGAAAAGTTCACTTTTAAAAAACGAGACATCACATTTACCTTCTTTTTTTCTCAGGGGTGGATTCCAGCCTTACTAAAAACGTGAAATGTCTGAGCATTAACAGCATATTGGTAAATGAAAGAGAAACATTAACGAGTCCTTTTTATGCTTGGGGAAAACGACATCCTCTACCAGAGCACTTCAAACTTAGCAAATTGCGCCGCAGACTGCGAAAGAGGGCTCAGATCTTCCAGTATATAGTGCCCGAGGGACGGAAACCAAAGGTGCAATGAAGATACAAAATACTAGGGCAACGACTACGTTTCGATAAACATAAAGTTTTGACTGCGCCGTAAAGGAGTCCTCCTATCATTCCCATCACTGTCTCTAGTCTCCATCTTCTGCCCGAGGAGGCATTGAGCAAGAGAACGACAAGTCTGAATGAATGCAAGGGGAAAGAGTGGGGAGAGAGGAGGGAGAGAGGGAAGGGGGAGAGAGGGAGAGAGAGGGAAGGGGGAGAGAGGGAGAAGGGGGAGAGAGAGAGAGGAGAGAGAGAGAGAGGAAGCAGAGAGATATAAGGAGAGAGTGAAAGAGAGGGGGAGAGAGAGAGAATGGAGGAGAGAGATGGGAGAGACAGAGATAGACATGCGGAGAGAGGAGAGAGATAGCGGGAGACGGGGAGGAGATAGAAAGAGAAGATAGGGAGGAAGAGGGGAGAGAGAGAGGAGAGAGATATAGCTAGACATGCAGAGAGAGGAGAGAGTGTGGGAGAGAGGGAGCAGAAAGAAAGAGGGAATGAGAGAGGGAGAGAGAAGGGGGAGAAGGAGGAGAAAGCTGCCTTGTATGTCGCTTAGGTCTACCTTCTTACTTATAACATGGAGACAAGAGCCCCCTCCGGTCTGTTTTTGTCTATCAACCAAAAGACTCTATTTACTTAATTAGCTACAGTCAATCACTCATCTGGCATTATGAACATTAACAACCTGAAAGTACTCACAAAATTCTCACACAATGAAACATGCTGAACAAGGTTATACTCGGAGCCGTCCTTGTAGTCTCTACGACTCCTTGTTTTTTTATTCTGAATTTTGGAACGTTGGCAGTCTCACAAGCTCTAAAAATTAAAAATATACAAATTATGATCAAAATTAAATTTTCGAAATCGATTAAAAAACAATTTCATCTTATTCCTTGTCGGTTCCTGATTCCAAAAATATATAGATATGATATGCTTGGATTATAAACACGCTCAGAAAGTTAAAACGAAGAGAGGTACAGAAAAGCGTGCTATGCAGCACAGCGAAACCACTACCGCGCTGAACAGGCTCGTCAGTTTCACTCCGTTATGCACAAGCAGCGGACTACGGTCATTGTGAAAAAATGCAGTGCGTTCAGTTTCATTCTGTGAGTTCCACAGCTTGACTAAATGTAGTAATTTCGCCTTACGCGACTTGTTTTTTTGGATTTCCTTGCATAGATAGATAAGTGCACGAAAATAAATGTAATCACAGAGATGGTAGGCAAAAGTCATACGCTCCTCCGACAAAGTCTAGATGACAGTATTTACCGACCTGCGTAAAGGAATGCCAACCAATGAGGCACGTGCATGCACTGCATGATCAGACAAGGACACGGTTTCTATTTTCGTCAGGGCAATCACACAAGACCTCACAGTGTTCACTGTCTGTGCTCTCCCAAGTCCCAATGCCCAACACTGATATATTATTATAGGACTGTTGCTCCGGGTGCAAGGAAATTCAAATTGCAATGTTGGTGAGGCGACGCACTGTCATGCATCTTCTTTTTGTATATTTCTAGCGGATTGTCGACAATTCAAGTCTTTTGTCGACAATGCAGATAGCTGCAAAATGCGTGTGTGAGTGTTTATGCAGCCTTAAAGGCAGCCACAGCAGTAGCAACATTTTTGTGAAAAACTCCTGATCTTTATTCCATTACACCTACGTCTGAAGAGTCATGATGTTAATAATAAAAGGGTGTGTGTGGTTTTTTTTGTTTACATAAGCCATCCCGTGTTTTCCCTCAGCCTTCTACCTATGATGGTTTGAACTTTATTTCTTGGTTGCGATTTTTTGGTTGGGTTTCCGAGGGCTCTTAAACATTCTATGAATCGGTTCCAAGTGGATGGTCAATTCCCTTGACAATTAGGGAACAAATATCATTTTCTACGGCTTGACAGTGCTAAAACCCTAATAACAGTAAGTAGAGGTAAACACTTTAACTTGCAGAGAGGGGTCGCAGCCGAATGTTTTTTGGTGAAGTAAACTTGATTTCTCATGGGAAGAGTGCAAGACAGACATGTGTAATACCCCCATTCCACACATCCGTTCTAGCTTCCGTTCCCAACCGGCCTGAGGACGGCTGCCACAACAATGAGACGCTGCGCAAACGGCCGTTTTGGTCATCTTTGAGCAGCGTCTCACCGCAGTGGCAGCCTTCCTTAGGACGGCTGGGAACGGAAGCTAGAACGGATGTGTGGAATGTGGGTATGACAACTCAGTGTGTGAGAGCGCTAGCGTTGCGTTACCATTGCGTTAAGTTCCATTACCGATCCATGAGTTCCGTTGCCGATGTGTTAAGTTTTCATTACCGTTCATTTAAAACGGGCGGGGAATGGCTAACATTTTGAACATGCAGCCCGAACTCACCCGTCCCAACCGTTCCTACCGTTCATAGGAGTTCCGTTAACGTCCATTGTCGTTCCGTTAACGTCCATTGTCGTTCCATTAAGGTCCCCTCCCGATCCCTCCCATTCCCGTGCCGTTCCTTGGTCACTACGGGAAGGGGACCTAGAACGGATGTGTGGAATGGGCGGTATTAGGTTGTATGAACTGTGTTCTTTCAGGGATATGAAAAGACTGTGACTTTGTCAAAATACAGTCTTTGAATACATTCTGATTTAGTGGCCTGGACAGTTGCTGCTAGTTAAACAAATGTCCACAGGAAAAGTCAGACCTATAAACGACATGAGTTGTGGAATACGATATCAGAAACAGTTGAGTTTGTGTGGTAAGTTACATTTTCACAGTAACAGTCACTGAAACTCAGGTATAGGAGTTGTACATGTCCTTCGATTTTTGATGTCCAATTGCATTGGGCGAAGCTCTGATAATAATGTTCAAACAGTCAAGCTCAACAACAGAGGAACCAAATATGTAGATAAATTATAATCTGTGAAATCCGAACTGCGTCAGTGTGGTAACTTACATTCTTGGATGTTCTAGAACTTGGTGACTTTGGTGTGAGTTAACATAGACAGTAAGAGCTGAGTATCCTTTCATTATGGAATCTGGCATACGATTGCACCATCCAGAACTACTTACACTACCCATTATACGGCAGTACAACAACCACAGGGCGAGTTCAATGGCTTTCTTCTGTGACTGTTTGCCCCAAACTCAACCACCCCAATCATCAGAGCAATTGAACGCCGCAACCGAGGTTTCATAATGAATCCCGCCGCACAAGACTTCTCTTCCATCAGCTACGCGGGGCTGAGATTACTGTGATTAGGGCCTACAAGCTACCCCTCATTTTTGGGCAATAAGGTAAAACGCCCAGGACCTCACCATGCTGTCACGGAAGGGAACGCTGTCACGCAAGAACAGGGCCAGTATGCGGAGACGCACGGCCAATCAGTTCTCGGGTGCGTCCCGGCCAGGACCGGCTTCTGGTGCCGGCGCTCGACGGTGCTCTGTGCCCAACTTGAAACCCACCCTTGATGCCGCTAGCGTAGCTCGGGGACTGCCTTGCAAGTCGGACACGGATTTAACGGAACGGTGTCGGAGCTCCCCGCTGGGCATCCTGCCAGAGGAGCACAAGCTGAAGATGAACGCCGGCGGGGGTTCAGGCAACAGTCTTCGAGCCGTGTCTTTCTACGGAGCGACCGGTAGCCAGCAGTTCTCCGCCAACAACGGCAGAGTCGCGGGGATGTGCGAACCTTCAGGCAGTTCTTCAGGACGTTACCTCGGAGGTATGCCCAACAGCAACAGCGCCTCTGGTGCTCTCTCTTCTCCCACCTCTTCCTGTAATTTGGCTTCCGGGTCAAAGTGCTCCACGGCGCCTGGCTTGTTGGGAACATCCGGCGGGCAAGCGCAGACTCATCTGTCTTCATTCCGTGGATCTGTCTTCGTGGCTGGAGGTGTTGTTGGTGTCGGTGCTGGGGATGCTGCAGCTGCCGTTAACGGCGTAGGAGCTGATGGAAACAGCAAGGTGGGTAGTGAAGGTGTTAAGCCAAGCGTGTGGTGTTGGGGAATGGTGTGTGTGGATGGGGGGGTCGGGAGGTCGTGATTTCGAATCTCGGTCGCTGCCGCCTGGTGGGTTAAGAGTGGAGACTTTTCCGATCTCCCAGGTCAACTTATGAGCAGACCTGCCAGTGACTTAACCCCCTTCGTGTGTACACGCAAGCACAAGACCAAGTGCGCACGGAAAAGATCCTGTAATCCATGTCAGAGTTCGGTGGGTTATAGAAACACGAAAATACCCAGCATGCCTCCCCCGACATCGGCGTATGCTGCCTGAATGGCGGGGAAAAAACGGTCATACACGTAAAAATCCATTCGTGCAAAAAACATGTGTCTAAGCCCATGAACGAAGAAGAAGAAGAGAAGAAGATTAATGAGAATACAGTATCACACAAAGGCCGCTAAATGGAAGACATTTTGCACGTTTTGCTAAAAAGCAGGGCTCACCAAACGGTGCGTCCCTGCGCCCTGTACGCACTAGAAGCCGAAAACACGTACTAGATGTTCATGGAGAGGGACCCACGACCCACGACCCACGACCCACCTATATTAAACAAGCCCAGACCATACGAGACTAGACCACAGTACATAGCGGTAATCTGTTTTCTTCCGAACTGGCTTTGTCTACGACGAATATCTCAAAGGCAAAACGAATCAATACGTGTGGGAGTAAGAATATCTACCTTCCTGGCATTGAAAGCATTGAAAGCTGTGTTCAGTTATGCGTACACTTTTTCATACAAGATATTGATTGATGCGGTCTCTAGGCACTGAGCCTGTGATTATTCATTTAGCGTGAGGCTGTGTATTTCATAGCAAGAGCAGAACTTTTAAGACCGTCTTTTTTGTCTTGACGAACTTCTTTTGGTCGTGTAAACTGTTAAAAACACCTTGGTTAAGGACTTTCTGCATTTGACACAGTCTGAGATGCTAGGCACTGAAAACGCTTACCCGTCTAACACATCAAAGGGAAGCAACCCCATCACCAAAAAGGCAAACGTAGACATGGTAACGGGGCGGTACCCCGGGAGTTACCTCCCATCTAGTGGATACTACGTCACTTCCTACACCAACACGTGGTCATATACTCATACGGACGGCTTTAAAGAAATTAACAATTAACCCTGGTTCAGTGCTAGTCACGCAGGCTGTACGCGTCCCCTTGGTAACAAGGGAGACTCCTCTAAAAAAGAGTGCCATATCCCATAATGCCAGACTAACTTCACGTCTGACTTCCGTATGCGCACGCATACGCCGCCATTTGCATCATTCCAAAACGAAGCCCAACTCACTACTTTTTTAGACCCATCTACACCCACAGCGGGGAGGAGGGAGGGAATAAACGATGTGAGTTGGGTAAGTATATTAATCAAATGAAAATTTATTACTAAAATGTTTGATTAAATTACATATCTTACCCAACTCACATATAGCAGATTGCTAATAGAGGTGGAGGGCACCTTATCAAAGCAGAAATAAAGAATCTGTCCTACCGCTACCAGAGCAGGTAAAGCAGAACAGCCATCCTATCTCAAAGCAGAGACATCTCTGAGATAGACATAGATGAAACG
>NC_090250.1:34234376-34249376 GCF_037325665.1 Littorina saxatilis | reverse complement strand
ACGAGTAAGTGGAAAAGTCAGAGTGCACGCCTATCATGTGCGTATAGATCTACACAGGATAAAGAGCGCTGGGGTTCGAAAGGCCGGGGAGAGATCAGACAAGGAAAAGTGAGGTGATATGGTCCAGGTGACCTTTTGCCGTCTGAGAAGGATGATCGAATGGAGCTTATTGATTCCGTTGGCGGGCTGGTTGAGTTTAATTACCTTGACGGTCGAGAGACAGGCTAGGGATGAGGGTAATTTTGTGAGGCCATCTTTTTGAGCTTATGGGCGTGCTACTTTGTAACAACGGAAAGTTGTGCTTATCCGAAAAGACTTTTGTGTCAGTTTGTTAGAATGTCGTTTTGTTTGATCGATAGAGTTACATAATGAACTGAAACGCTTTTACCGCCGTTTGTGTACTGAGAAAGGCGAGTAATTATGCCAGTACCGGGAATGCAATGAAAACTGAAAAATAATGAACAAGACTGCCCCTCTAGCTGTCTGTCTGCCTCTCTCTGCTCTTCTACCATCCATACTCTCCGCCTCTCTCTTTGTGTGTTTTGTCAAGTATACTCTTGGTCTATTGCCATCGCGTCTTTCTAATTGTCTATCTTTCCTTCTCTTATCCTTGCTTCTCTGTTTCTTTTCTGTCGCTCTGTCTGACAGTCTCTGTCTCTGTCTCTGTCTCTGTCTGTGACGCTGTCTCTTTCTGTCTGTCTGTCTGTCTGTTTGTCAGTCTGTTTGCCTGTCTGTCTGTTTGTCTGTCTGTCTGTCTCTCTCTCTCTCTCTCTTTATCTCTCTCTCTCTCTCACTCTCTCTTTATCTCTTTATCTCTCCCTCTCTATCTTGTTCATCCATAATCATATCCACAGTCCACCTCATTTCTCTCTCTCTGCCTTTTTTCTCTCTATTTCTTCTCTTCTCGTCGCCATATCTTTCCAGTCAGGACAGGACAAGAAAGTTGTCTCCCTTCTCCGGGCACGAGCGAAATGTCAGCGGTACCCGACAGGGTTGCCGTTCTTAGAAAATGTTGGTCTTCACTAATGAGACACTGAAGACTGTCATTTACAAGATGAAAGGAGGCTTAGGGGGAAAGCTACCCTTAATAACCTTGCCGGTTAGTTATCACAAGCATTGTTATCGCCCAGACAGCTTATAAAGAAACAAGATTCGCCCCAGCAAAAAAAGCAGTTCAGTATTCCTCCCTTCACACACGCAAATTCAAATTCGTTTTTACCGCTGTTCTTTCTATCTCTCAGAAATGGAGAATACTACTTGGCTTGCTGTTTGATGCCAGGTTTACACCAGGGTTTTGTAAAATTTGTTTTATATTGAATTGCTAGCGAAATAGAGTTTTTCGATATTTGAAAAATCCACAAGTGTAAACCTGGTTTCACACGTCAAGACACGTACAATTCTGTCCATCCAACATGCTGTACTCGCGTGCCTTCTGCTTCAAATTTCCTGGAGTCGAAGTGTCCAAATTGAAGACGCGTCTTCTGGAACCGCAATCTCTTCCAAAGCCGCGTGAAATCTCTGAGCTCAAAAGCAAAAGGGCGCCAAAGATTTTCTTTACATAATATACACACGTGTGAAGAGATGGTATATTCATCACATGGGTGGTCTCTCTCATGTATGTGTATAGGATATACTTGGTTCAATCAGCGAACAAAGAGACACAGTCTCATGAAAAGAAATTATTTTGTTCCAGGGTTGGGATTATTTCCTGCACTTTCTGAATGAAAAAAAGGGACATCCCTCAACGATCATTTCCCTGTCGAGTATCTTGTTCGTCCACTTTAGAGATCAATAGATCAAGGCTCTAGTGAATGTTTCGTTTTGTCTATCATCAAACGGTCAATATACTTACCTTCCTTTTTTTTTTGTATACTTCTTATATAGCTTGAGCAAGAAGATGACAGATTGAGCTGGTTTTAACTGTGAAAACGCCAGCTTTAGAAATCCAGCACGCGCACACCCCAAAGCCTTACCCCAACCTACACTGCCCATCCCTCCCCCTCCCCTTCCCCCCTCCCCGAATAAAGTTAGAATGTGTAGCCATTCTTGTGCTGTTGTCTTCTCGTTCCTTTAGCAACGTCGGTTCAACCAACGAGTCTTGCTGAAAGCAAACAACAACAACAACAACACCAACAACAACCACAATAACAACAACAACAACGACGACGACAAAGACGACAGAGACAACAACAGCAACAACAACAAGAAAAAGAACAGTGGTAACAAGAAGAGGAGGATCCGTAATTCCCACGGCTCTGCTATTGTAGAAGAAAGCGACTCACACACGACTGACCTTTTTCGATCGGATCTTGCTGCGAGCTATATCATTAATTATCTCCGGTGTTAGGTTTTTAACTCAATGGTATTGTGGTTGTTGGTTTTTTTTCTCCGTATTACATGCGTACGGTTCTCTGAAACTGGGGCGTGCATAAAACGTGCCCACAAACATTCCCACAAACACGCCCCCGAGCAAGCGCAATCGTCATCCGGTTATAAGGTCGGTGACTGAATTATCAGCAGGGTTAGGATTTTTACCCTATGGTGTTGTAGTTTGTGTTTTGTGTTGTCGTTGTCATTGCTGCTGTTGTTGTGTTTTGTTTTTTGTGTGTGGTTAATGTTGTTGCTGTTGTTGTTGTTTCTGTCATACACGCGTGAGGTTCTCCGAAAATGGGGCATGTTCAAAACATACCCCAAGGGAAGCGCAATCTTTACCCAGTAACAAGCTTAGAGGTCCTTATTATCTGCGGTGTTAGATTTTTTTCTCTCGATGGTATTGTTGTTTTTCTTTTCGTGTTGTGCGCGTGTGATTGTGCAAAAAAAAAAGTGGAATGTTCTTAATCTGCCCACAAGCAGGCTCAATCTTCACCCAGTTTGACAAGACTTCTTGCAACCCGCCTTTGTTCTGTCTCTGGGTCTGCTATAACATGTCTAATTCCAGTGTTTTTGTGATTCAAAAACAGACGAAAGAGATAATGCACAGGGTTTGAAACTGTAATGTGCCCGAGGGCGAAGTCAACATATTAGAATGTCGGCATGTTCTTCTGGAAGAATAAAACAGGAAGTTAGGAAGAGAGACGTGCCGAAGAGAATGTGAACATCTTTCTTAAAGAAGGTCATGCTATTTTGTATGTTGCTTTTTGTCTGTTTGTTTGTTTGTTGGTTTGTCTGTTGGTTTGTTTGTTGGTTTGTCTGTTGGTTTGTTGGTTGGTTTGTTTGTTGGTTTGTTTGTTGGTTTGTCTGTTGGTTTGTTTGTTGGTTTGTTTGTTGGTTTGTTTGTTGGTTTGTCTGTTGGTTTGTTTGTTGGTTTGTTTGTTGGTTTGTTTGTTGGTTTGTTTCTGTTTGTTTGTTTGCTTGACAAGTCCTGGTTTCTTTGTTGCCTTCCATAGCAACTTTCTGTCATGCTTAAAGAAAAGTAAATTTGTGTAGTATATATAGCGTGTGTCCACACGGACGTATTAACCAAGCGAGCGTACAAACAGACCCCCCCCCCCCCCGCCCCAATCCTACCCCCGGCCCCGGCCCCCACCCCCAGCCACATGCGCGCGTATGTGCGTGCGTGCACGAAGATTCAGGCATACAAATCCTTCTCGAATACCTGTTGACACAATGGACACATTTTAAGATGATTTCTACTTGTATTTTAATGTATAACTTAACAAGGCAGTTTCTGTCATGCAGTCTTCAGACAGAACTGTGGACAATTTTCTCTTTAGGTTATCGTCTCTTTATGTTATGATCAATGCCATGGGTCGTCGTTCAAGATAACAACCTCTTTAATCTCCCGACATTACATCCGTAGGATATGTGATACCTGGAGGGAAATTGTTTGCCTTTTTCACTTCAAAATGTCATCTGTATTTGGTTCACTTTGTATCCTTCGGAACAGCAAGGTTAATTGTTACAGTGGCCTTAAAGCGCCCTTTTTATTATTGTTGTTGTGGCTAACATTACATATAACTATTAGGTTAGCACAATATATTAATGGTTGTTTTCTACTGATATTTTACAAACTCTTGGTTTTTATTGTTCAAATGCCACGCTATAACTGTTTAGATGTTTGAAATTAAAAAAATTGCGATCCATTTCATCTAGTTCAAATCTGTTATGCCATTCACGGCACTTCACTTGGCTATCTGGCACACTTTTCGGATCAGAGCTTTTTTTAAATGGGGTCATGTGACTACCGCTGAGGTAAGGGTACCCCCACACTTTACCTGACAAAAACATAGGGTACCAGTTTAAAAATAGACTACAATTCAGGATAGGCACACCTTGGCAATTGTTTCAAACAAAAAGGAAGCCACATCTATTATCTGCCCATAACAGGGTTTTTTCTGGTTATTGTTTGTATTACTGGTGTTCTACCATTTATACTGATGCAGGTGTCAATCGCATAATCAGTCAAAAACGGGAGGTTTTGCGTCAGTTTTAAGGGGTACCATGATAACAATCTCTTTGAAACTATCAGGATTTACGCCTTCACGTTTTTGTGTGTATTAAGTTTATGTCTGAATGTGTTAAAACTATCAAAGGAATGTCATGCACTGTGCGTACGAACAATCAGCTGCGTATTATTCTTATAAAAAGATAAGACATACAAATGTAATAAAATGGAGATGTTTTATCGGAGCAACTGAACAATGAACAACTTTTATGAATGCTTTCTGATTTGTTTCGTTTTTGAATCGACCTTCCAGAAGCATTATGGCAGTGGCCAAAGAAAATGTTATCATTTATCTCCAGGTCATTTCTGAATTTCTGTATTTCTGTCCCTACTGGTTAGTCTTGCTCGCTCTGCATATTTCTCCCTCTATAATAATAATTTAACTCCCATTGTATATAACCGTCTAGGATAGAAGCAGCCATTATTTTGATAAGTATAGTACGGATCTTTCTCCTACCCCTGAGAGATGTGAGCACGCGAGGGACTATTTCTTAGTCTGTACCTACCTTTTGTCTTGTTACTGCTCTTTTCTTTCTCCTTCGTCCTCTCCTCGTCCGTTGTCTTCTTCTTTTGTCTTGTTACTGCTCTTTTCTTTCTCCTTCGTCCTCTCCTCGTCCGTTGTCTTCTTCTTTTGTCTTGTTACTGCTCTTTTCTTTCTCCTTCGTCCTCTCCTCGTCCGTTGTCTTCTTCTTTTGTCTTGTTACTGCTCTTTTCTTTCTCCTTCGTCCTCTCCTCGTCCGTTGTCTTCTTCTTTTGTCTTGTTACTGCTCTTTTCTTTCTCCTTCGTCCTCTCCTCGTCCGTTGTCTTCTTCTTTTGTCTTGTTACTGCTCTTTTCTTTCTCCTTCGTCCTCTCCTCGTCCGTTGTCTTCTTCTTTTGTCTTGTTACTGCTCTTTTCTTTCTCCTTCGTCCTCTCCTCGTCCGTTGTCTTCTTCTTTTGTCTTGTTACTGCTCTTTTCTTTCTCCTTCGTCCTCTCCTCGTCCGTTGTCTTCTTCTTTTGTCTTGTTACTGCTCTTTTCTTTCTCCTTCGTCCTCTCCTCGTCCGTTGTCTTCTTCTTTTGTCTTGTTACTGCTCTTTTCTTTCTCCTTCGTCCTCTCCTCGTCCGTTGTCTTCTTCTTTTGCTGTCGTCCCTGCTTCCTGGCTACGTGTGCAAAAACATGGGAGAGAATAATGTATGATTGTGTCCCTTTGATTCCTCTCAGTCGGGAGTGGGCCTTAATGGCCGCAGGGACAAAAGCACTGAAGGGTGTTGTAGCTTCATTAGCTGCCTCCCAGCTTCTTCTTTGACTGCAGGCCCTTTGCCTCTTCATTGTCAGTATTCTGCTCCATGCTCTCTGGTGTTTGGCATTTGCCTTGTGTGAGTGTTGTGGTTAACCGGCGTGGACATTTGTGTCGTCTTCGTCATCTTGTCGGCCATCTTGGTGACATGGCTTTTTGTGATCTTTTACTTGAGAAGAGTTTTTGCGTGTGTGTTTTCCATCAAAGTGTGGCGGTTTAATATGGTTCAAGCGATGCAAGCGAAAGTGCAGCTCTTGGTCATCTTTTGTTGTGTGTGAGATCAGAATTAAGCGATAACACGTGACCGAGAAGTGGATCAACGATGTTTTTGCGCAGAAAAATAGGAAACAAATATTTAGGTTACCGGCATTTCTTGAAGAACTTTTTAAATAAATTTTATTCCAAGAAGAATGAAAAATAGCAGACACATGGTACTGGTACAAGGTGAATTGTGTGTGCGGCTGAAATGCATCGTGCTTCTGGATCCACGCAAACAAAGTGCAGATATTAATAAGTTACATTTACTTTGTGTTTTAGACTACATTTAAGTCTTACGAAAATAACAGACAATAATGTTCACCGTGATAATTTGTTGTCGACATGTAACCGTGTGTGTGTGTGTGTGTGTGTGTGTGTATGTGTGTGTGTGTGTGTGTGTGTGTGTGTGTGTGTGTGTGTGTGTGTGTGTGTGTGTGTGTGTATGTGTGTGTGTGTGTGTGTGTTATACACTTTTATTATTCCTTGTAAAATGTAAGCCCAAAACACCTCATATCAGGTAAAGTTATATATTGAATCTTGTACAAACATTTTGGACTGACGTATGAATTAGTATTCATGTGAGAATCCGCAAAGCAATTATTCGGTAGACGACAACTTCTTAACTATCTCTTTGTTGCGAAGAAACTGCACTCAAGACAAAGGTGTACTTCTTGAAGAAATTAAGACTGAGAAAATGATCTATGTGCTTTATAAATGTCGACTGTTATACGTTTATGTGCAAGAAAGATCGTTTATATAATAAACGCAAAATATCAGACATAAACAATTATTTGCTTAAACTGTTATTGTGTTGCAATCTGAACTGACATTTAAACTTATTTTCCCAAAGAGAAGCGTTGTCATTTTGTCAATTTTGTTTTTATATACGCGAAAAATCACATGAAACATATTCATCTTTGCGAACGAAGGCGGTTTGTGAGCGAATTTTGTATGTGATTTTGTTGTCGTTATTGGAAAGGTCAGTGCCTTCGTGTGTACACGCGAACAACAAAACTAAGTATGCACAGAAAAGATCCTGTAATCCATGTCAGAGTTCGATGGGTTATAGAAACACGAAAATACCAAGCATGTACCCCTTGAAATCGGTGTGTGGCTGCCTAAATGGCGGGGCAAAAACGATCATAAACGCAAAAACCCACTCGTGCAATGAAAGAAGACGAAGAAGAAGAAAAAGGAAAGGTCGTAATAAAGAGTGAAACGAATAGGTGAACTTTTAAAAGTGTGTCCTCAGTGATCGAGAGATTAAAATAGATGCGGAGTCATGAATTGTTTGGACACAAGTAAACAATCCTATGACGAGTTTAACAACTTTTCACGGATCATTGTGTGACAGGGGAGGCTACCGCTCCTTTCACAGCAGACTCTGATTGTGGAATTCTGTTTGTGATGGGGTCTGGTGGTTTCCGATTGTCTGTATGTTCATGGAAACCTTCGGGTTTGCATAACAGTTTTTATAGGGCTAAGAAATTAGCCCTAACATTTTCAATCCTGTTTGATTGCACTTCGCCTCCCGAGGTGATCGTAGTGTTACGGCACTCGGTTACAATTGCATAACATCTGAACAAATACCTGTAACACTCCACAATTTTACTCTAAGTATGTCTAGTATGTTGGCAAAATCTTCCTAAAGTTTTAAAGCAATCCCCCCAATCATTGCTGAAATACGGGCGGGGATGTAGCTCAGTCGGTTGCGCGCTGGATTTGTATCCAGTTGGCCGCTGTCAGCGTGAGTTCGTCCCCACGTTCGGCGAGAGATTTATTTCTCAGAGTCAACTTTGTGTGCAGACTCTCCTCGGTGTCCGAACACCCCCCGTGTGTACACGCAAGCACAAGACCAAGTGCGCACGAAAAAGATCCTGTAATCCATGTCAGAGTTCGGTGGGTTATAGAAACACGAAAATACCCAGCATGAAAACGGCGTATGGCTGCCTAAATGGCACTTAAATTTCCACTCGTGCAAAAAAACACGAGTGTACGTGGGAGTTTCAGCCCACGAACGCAGAAGAAGAAGAAGAAGATTGCTGAAATACAGCCTTTGTTGTCATGATACCCCTTAAAATTGACCAAAAAAACCTCCCGTTTTTGACCACTCATGCTATCGACCCCTACATCCGTTGGAATAGCATAGCACACACAATACGCAAGCAAGCTGAACAAAACGGCATGTTCTGGGTAGGTAATTGATTTCAATTTCTTCTCGTATGTAAAAGTTGCAACGTTTTGCCTATTGTGATTTTTTGTCGATTTGTTGTTGCATGGTTCCTTCCGTTTTTGTCCGGTCGAATTTGAGGGTACTCTTATTTGAGCAGAGGTCACGTGATCCTTGTAAAAGAAAACTTTAATCCGAAAGGTGATTCAGAAATTCAAGTGAACGGCCTTAACTTGCATATAAAGTTTGAATGAAATGACACGGGAATTAATGCTTTAATTTGGTGTGCAAAATTTGTTGCAATAATTGTTTGGTCAAGTGTATATTATGGCTGCTTCCAACCTCAGCCAGGGTTGCTTGTGTTCATACATATACCATCAGTTATAACAATTACTCAGAGTTTGGCCGATGTAAGTTTCAATTGTGTAGTGCATATAGGTTGAACATAGCTTGATATTGAATGTCTGCAGACGAGAGTTGTTAAAAGATGAATCCTTGGAGATGACACTCTCAATGAATCTTCAGAGATGAAATTCGCTAAATTAACAGACAGTGGTACCATAAACAAACCACACGTTTGAACTGTTAAAATTAGAAGTTTAGTTTTGGCAGGCCAGTGTATGAAGTGACAGAGTTGCTGACTGCTCGACTGAACAAATGAACATCATTAACGTTACGTCTTCCATAGCATCCAGACAGACAGGAATACGAACCTGCAAACTGGTGTGTTCAATGACACAATGACTAATCGATTAACAAACTGATTGAATGACTTATTGACGTACAAAGTTCATGACTGGTTTTCTGACTGTTTGGCTGACTGACGGGATATATTTTCCGTGCTTAAAGGCCCGGTACGCCTCCCGTAAACCATCAAAGATACTGTCAGGCTTTTACACACAGTACAAACACCCTTGTATTTACATACTAACCGCTTTTGAACATCCTAGGTGCCCTACGTAAAGAGCTGTGCCTTTAAAATCAATTCGCAAGGTTGTCGCACGCGCGGTTTGATCAAATCAGACAGAGCCTTCGGCGTTCCTAACGGAATGAATAACACGACGGGTTCAATAGGAAGATGTAAGAGAGTTACGTTGAATCATGCCTGCGATCACACACCCGCGAAGGGCTAATGTGAATTCACACACACACACACACACACACACACACACACACACACACACACACACACACACACACACACACACATATGTACATCATAAAACATGCAAAACCCGAACAGACGGACAGAGTGAGATGCATAATATATACTCAACTCACTCGCACACACACACACACACAAACACACACACACACACACACACACACACATACACGCACACACAGTTACACACACACACACACACGAACGCACGCACGCACGCACGCACGCACGCACACACACACACACACACACACACACACGAACGCACACACACACACACACACACACACACACACGAACGCACGCACACACAAACACACACACACACACACACACACACACACACATACACACATACACACACACACACCCTCTCTTACACACAATGATCGTATGTCATTCTGGAAAGCTCAACCAGGACGAGAGACATATAACGCAGCACCAGAAGTTCGAGGGAAGGAGTATATCCTCAAATTTGGAAAACTGCGAATGTTACGCCTATTTATAAGTCAGGTTTAGCGGACACTTGTAATAATTATCGTCCTATTTCCTTGTTGAGTTGCGTTGGCAAAGTTTTGGAACGATGTATTCATAGCCACCTATATCTCTTTTTACAATCCAACAACATACTCACACCTACACAGTCAGGTTTTATACCCGGCGACTCGACGATTTGTCAACTTGTCTCTATATATAATGATGTATGTTTAAATTACGACAGCGGTTTAACAACACAGGCGGTATTTTTTGATGTGTCGAAAGCTTTTGACAAAGTCTGGCACAAAGGATTATTAGTCTTCTTCTTCTTCTTCTGCGTTCGATGCTATTATCGTGGAAGCGTAGACAGCCGATTTTCTCCCCACGCCAAGTTGGCTGCTGTCTTCCGTCTTCGGTGGTTGAGGTTCTTACTCAGGGTTGCCTCCTCCCCAAGAGTAGCTGCCTTGCTGGGCTGTCGAGTCCACTCTACCCGGGTTTGACGTCGAAGTTTTCCTTCTCGTAGCCTTTGCCTTTCCCAAGGCGCACACAAGGCAGTGCGGGTTTTGAAATCGGAGTTGTCCTTCTCCTAGATGAGCGACCATCCAAGGTTAACGAGCCCCATCTGCCCGAAGCAGCTGGTTTTAAGGCGCCAGTGACCCGCCTGCATCCCTTCTCCTGTTAGTCGAAGACAGGGCCCGCCACGTGAAGGCCAGGAGCTGGATTTGACTGTCAGAGGTGTTTGGAGACACGAAGCCATATGGAGCATTTCTTGGGAAGTAGGCGCTTATCTCTACTTCCACCCCGGCATAACAGTCCTTGGGCCCCAGGATTATTAGTAAAACTGGAATCGATTGGTGTTCGAGGTCGACTTTTGTCATGGTTTTGTAGTTACTTAGCAAACCGTGTTCAATTAGTTGTCGTTAAAGGAGCTAAGTCAGAGCTGAAAGGTATACAAGCAGGCGTTCCTCAAGGTTCTGTGTTAGGCCCTTTGTTGTTTTTGATTTATATAAATGATATTGTAAATGATATTGAGCCTGTTATTAAATTGTTTGCTGATGATACTAGCATGTCACTTGCATTGAATGATCCGGTAAGACGTGCCGAAATTTGAAATACAGACCTCGATAAAATTAGTTGTTGGGCAGCACGTTGGAAAGTCAAAGTCACATTTAATGAAACAAAAACCAAATTGCTGAATATAAAACGTGACTTAAGCCAAATTGACCCGTTATTTTTCAATGGAATTGTTTTGGAAGACACAAAGGAACACAAGCACCTCGGTATTATTTTACAAAATGACTGTAAATGGGACGCTCAAGTCAGAAATATTGTGAAAAAGACCACTTTGTTGATTAATTGTTTAAGGCATTATAAGTATAAGTTATGCAGAAAAAGTTTGGAAATAATGTACAAATCCTTTATTTTGCCACATTTTCACTATGTTGATGTATTATGGGATAATTGTACCGAAGCCCTGTCGAACACCCTGGAAAAACTACACCTTGAAGCTTTACGTATTATAATTGGCGGTGTGCGGAGAACTAGTCATGGTAAGATTTACAAAGAAAGCGGATTTTGTTGTCTAAAGGAACGCCGAAGACAACATAAATTGATTTTATATCATAAAATGGTTCATGGTAAATGTCCCCTATATTTAGTTGACCTTTTGCCACCACTAGTTTCATCCTTAAATCCTTATCACAGAAGACGACCACTTGAAAGATTTGTACCAGCTCACAGGACAGAAATCTTCCGAACATCCTTCGTTCCGTCGACTACAATTTTATGGAATGATCTGCCTGATGTGGTTAAAACCACAAACTCAATTAGCGAGTTTAAGCATTATTTACAAAGTCCTCATCATTATGCGCCAGTTTATTATTATTTTGGAAAAAGACAGGTAGAAATACAACACAGCAGAATGCGTTTAAACATGAGTAACCTCAATTCCGATTTATGCAAACGCCATTTAAAAGATAACCCACAGTGTGCGTGCGGTAACCGGAACGAAACAGCTGAACATTATAAGATGTTTGGTGGCTTGTTGACAGACCAGCTTTTTTATTGGTCCAAGGGGACCATATCGTCTTTTGTTTCATCTTTATCGACCAAGGCCGAAGGCCGCGGTTGATAAATATGAGACAAAAGGCGATATGCTCCCCGAGGACCAACAACAAAAATGCTGGTCTGACAACAAGCCATCAAACATCGTTTTTGTCATCATTTTGGTTGTGCAACAAAATGCACAATAACCCACAGGGAGACGAATTTTTAGAATCCAACTTCGGACCACAAAGCATCGTCACAGTAGCACGAGATAACACGTCAAACTTGTATGTGACGTCAAACGTAGCTTGTTGACACTTTTCTTCCAGTCTGAAAATGTACAGAGCTGCGATCATACCTGTGAGTTCAGTAAGTATTGAGCATATTTCTTTTCTTTTAAGTGTTTATGACTTTTCGTTGTGGATTTTGCGATTACAGAGATAAGTTGGAAATTGACCATGAGTCGCCGCGGTAATTATCAACAATGATTGGGTCTTTGAGAGTGAATGCTTACAATCGTTGTCCTCGGAAACACAAATCCAAAGCCGCGATGGTTCCACACATCAAACAATCAGCCTGATTGGCTTTTACTTTGACAATTACGTTTCACCTGAAAGCTCAAACCCATTCACCACCTCGAGTTATTGCATGGGGAACATGAGATTTATTTCCCAGGTGTTTGTGAATGAAAACTCGTGAAAATGATGACAATACTTGTTATTCTGCACGTTGTTTGAAAATGCTCGTATGTCCACAATTAACTCACTGCCTCCCAATTTTAGACACGTGGAAACATTATTAAGAGGCAGCGAGCAACATTCATTTCGCATAAATACATTGATTTTCGAGTCGGTCCAATCCTTTATTGCTGAATCTGGTCGACTAACTTGAAGGATTAGCCCACGTACTTGTATTGTGTATGTTTGTGTGCAGGAGAACGTAAACCCGCCTCTCAGTGTTGTTGCATCAATTACATATTTAACATAACAGGGATGTTCCTTGGATTTTGTCCTTATAGGACAAATGTCCTAGCCTTGCTGAAAGTATAGGACATTTGTCCTGAACTGTAAAAAACAATCGGTCATTTCACGTGGAAAGAAATAAGCCGTCCACATCCTCCTTTGGTACACACACACTGTGACACACACCAGAGAGAGAAATATAATGTAATTGTATTCCAAACTTGCCTTCTTCTAGTTCTTGTGTGTGTGTGTCTGTGTGTGTGTGTGTGTGTGTGTGTGTGTGTGTGTGTGTGTGTGTGTTTAACAGAAAGCAAAAGATCTCAGGTAAGGAAGAAGTCAAGGTCAAAAATTAAATTGAGTGCATACCGATTTTCTGGAACTTAGGGAAATATGCCAAAATGAACCTGGAATCAGCACTCTCTTACACACATCATACTAAAACAAAGCAAAGACACATGAAACACAAATTAAATCAAAACAGCATATAGTGTCCGGTTTCAATTTCTTCGCAGGCGGCATGATCGCATTCGCAGTTTCTAGAATCTATACAACCGGAAGTTGAACTTTCGGAAATTCTTAAACTGCGCGGTCTTCAAACGGCGAAGTTACTAAACCAAACAACAGAAGACGTTGCCGATTCGGAGATTAGGAGACGTATCATCTGATGCCTGATCTAAATAAACGGATCAATGTTGCCATGTCCGACGTGGCAATAAAACGATCGGTCAGTGTCCGTCTCTGACATAAACTTATCGGACATTTGTCCGCCAGAGACACAGGGTACCGGTCATTTGACCAAGGTATCCGGCCCAGGGCCGAGGGCCGACCCCTGGGAACATCACTGCATAAGTAATAATTATCATTGAGTTTTTGTTTTTGTTTTGCTGTTCTCTTTTGTGTGTGTGTGTGTGTGTGTGTGTGTGTGTGTGTGTGTGTGTGTGTGTGTGTGTGTGTGTGTGTGTGTGTGTGTGTGTGTGTGCGTGTGTGGTTGTTTTCTTCCATACATTCGTAACGAACTATGCTGCCCTCTCCATGAAAATGTACATTTATCTGAACTTACTTATTGCATGTCTCAGCATCGATGTTCTCGTCCCACGCGCTTCATTCATAGTCTCGCCTTATTTTTTTCTTTATTTTTTTATTTTATTTTTTTTATTTGATTAATTTTTTTTTCTCTGTAAATCCTCCTGTTTTGATTAAGTTCCCCATACCCTTCTCCTACATTTTGTTCTTCTGGTTAATAATTGTGTTGTCCACCATCATGAAAACTTGTGTAACTTAGCATTATTGTTATGGTCACGTCAAATAAGCATCTGCTTGGGTTCGTGTCCTAGCTGCATTTTTGTCAATTGTTTCATGTTACGTATTTTGAATAAAATTGTGTTTAAACCAAATGCAGCTCCAAGCTCTCTCCCCCCCCCCCCCCTTTCCCCTTCTGTCTTCCACCTCCTTCTACTATCCTACAACGACGAAAAGCACATCAAGTAAAAAGAAAAGTCAAAAACAGGGATTTATTTTTCACTTTTCGTTTTATTTATTAAAAAAAACTCCAACTGTATATGGTGTATACTTCCCTGAGGTTTCTGTCTGGGAAGTCCTTGAAAAGTTTTCTTGTTCATGAGTCTGGCAGCGTGGGCAAGGGAAAGTTAATCTCTGAGAGTGTTTCATGTTGTCAGCAACACCCGACCGCTTTCATGCTGGTTTTCTACGTGGGTGTTCGTTCTCCTAATGACACATGCATTTTTTATTTCTTTTGGTCTGCAAGAAAAGTTTGTTGCAGCTTCTTCTTGCGTCTAGATTTCTTTCTTTATTTTCTTTCTTCTTCTTCGTTGATCACTCCCCTCATTTTGTTTTCATGGTTCGTGTCAGAGTTCATGATGCTGTTTGTTTGCTCGTTCCTTCTTTTTAAAATGTTTTTTGAATCAATATTCTGCTGTCGTGTTTTGGTAGAGAGCCCTTTGCTAATGATAAAATATATTGGTAGGGGACGGGCCCCTAATATGGACCGGCTGCTTATATGGACTTCTTCTCGTTCAGACACACTAACGGTGCTAGAGCGCTCTAAAACAAATGTGTTCGCAACTTTTAACCTCTCTTGATAACTTGCACATGTGAAAACTTGTTGCGAGCGCACAAACCACAAACTCATTAGGCTTTTTCACTTTTTAACACTTCTGGCAAAATTCTCTCTAAATTTTA